>NC_056728.1:1344578227-1344590727 GCF_019279795.1 Protopterus annectens
GAGATGCAGAGACCCGGCACGAGTATCCTTTACAGAAGAAGACAGAATACTGAAAGAAAAAAACGGAGGTTTGGATTCCTACTGCCGAACAATTAGAACAGAGAGGGATGCCTTTGAACACTATCCCTACATGATGTAAGTACCTCATTTTTTAGTCTAGCCTTCTCGATTTTTAGAGCTCATATGTTTGAACAAGTGAACCTGAAAACTACAACTTTTCAAAAGAGAAAAGCATGCAATAAGTCAGGGGCTGTTTTGTGTTATTGGGGATGTAAAACAGTTTTGCTGATCGGTATCCTTATAGTATAACACAAAAAGTTAAGGTGTGTCATTTCAAAGTTTCTCAGCAGCATGAGTTGGAACCGTAGGAATTCCCCGGCAAATGAGTGTTTTTTGTCACAAATAGTGATTAATATTAACAGTAGAGCTTTCTGGGAATAGGTTGCTTAGAAGGTGCACCTGTAAGGCTCAGTTGCTTGCTATCAATGGTGTGTCGTCCACTGTATTTGCTATGTGTATTTTTAACCGCTACTTGGAACAAGGTCAATCTGTTCTTGTGTGTTTTTCTTGCATTTGGCGTCACATCTTTCGTCGTGTATTGGTTATTTTTGGCATCACATCACCAGCCTTTCACCATGCAATCAGACACTGGTTTTGAATAAGTAAAAGTGCTTCCAAAACCTGCTATGCAAGCTCCAAATTAGAGCAACAAAATGAATTAGCAGGCTAACTTCTTTGTTTTAATCTTCGACTACTCCTTTACTTTGGACTTACTAAAAATGACTATTTTAAGTTGCAGCTTGGTTTTAATTTCATCATGCTTCTGAAAAAAACTGATGCCACTTAATCAGGGAAGGAAAGATACTGGTTTAGGGACATGCAACCGCAAAGTGACGCTCTTCCATTCTACTTTATGAATTCAGAATGCATATTTCTTATCTTCTAAATAAGCCCCCAAACAGGTTTTACAAAGATAATACAATATTTTCTTTTAGCTTTTGTCAACCTTTTTTCATGTATGACACCACATGCTTAGTGCAGACACTTAATATGTATACAGATGAAATGATAATTGATTAAATGCTGCCTTGTGGGCATTGCTAAAAGGTTGTTAAAAATATTTAGTTGTATCAGTTATTCAAGCTTCTGAGGCTTTAAAGTGCTTGAAAAACATCACCTGACATTTGAGGTAATTAATTTAGGATGTGTTTTTATGTTTTCAGCAGTTTCTTTCTGAAAAGAAAATTATGAACATTTTTCACATCCATGTTGATTTTGTGAAATACTGGAAACATTATTGCACTTTTATGCTAATTTATGTAAATGTCATCTTAATTTGATCCACAGGAGGCCTGCAGGTCATGACTACACCAGATAATCACTCACAAACATTATCAGTTAAAACACATTAGTAGATGGTGTCCTCATTATTGCTGACCAGTGGCCACATTATGTTACAGAGTGCTACTCTTTATTAGTCACATGTATCAAAAACAGAATGTGGGTAGTTTTAACAGCATATAGCCTCAAGCACAGCACACACGCACACATTGTCACCTTCGGTAATAACTGTAATATCTTGTGTCAGTTTGTTGTGTTGCTTTTTAATGAAATGTTTCATTTTTGCACAGATGATTTCTGCTGCTCTGTCTCAAAAGAGCGAGATATGGTAGGATTTTATAAACTCACTTCCTGTTCTTTTGTAGATTAGATAAATGTTTGAATGATTAATCATAAAAAATGACTTCATATTAATATGAAATGGTTTAAACATATGCACTGGATGTAAAACCCTGATCACTACCCTTATTTGTCCCTATTATGAATGCTTCACCGGGCAATATTTGTTCATTTTTCACTCTTTCTTAAGTAAGGTAAAAGTAGATATTCAAGCACACAGTGTGGAAACTAAGGTTACATTTTGTAACTCACAGACCACTAGGTATACATATAACACAGGGCACTATCATGCATCTACTTAATAATCTTCTCAAGTGGTAAGAGATCTCAGCCATGGATGTTCTTGTACCTCTACACCTATGAAGATTAGAAATTAGAATGCATGAAAATGCATTTTCAAGGCCAATACATTGGCAGAAGCCACTCAAATAAACACAAAAAAATATTTTTTTTCTTTCTGGTAAATCCAGAGTAACCGTCAAAGGTGATCTTATCAGTTTTATGTATTGCCCCCACCTCAGACATACAATAATGATACTGATGCCCCTCGGACAAAGACATGACATTTCCTAAAACAGAGGTGCTCTGTGGCAATTCTAATTGTCTTAGCTTTGTTTTGAACTGCTCCTGTCATGGTGTCACTTTATTCAGCCCTTCTCAGACACATCACCGAGTATAATGCCCTTCAGCATGTACCTGACCAGGCATATACAAGAGATGGAAGCCAACAGAGGTTTTTTAATAGGAGTATCCAAGGTATAAACCCATTGTCATATACAGATTGCCTTAAAGCCCTGTCTCTTTACTCTGCCCCTTACAAGTTACTTAGAGGCAATCTATGCCTGGCATGCAAGGCATCCTCAGATCCAGCTGTGATGGACCTTTTGTACATCTGCAAAGTGAACAGCATCAGAACCAGTAGATCTAAGGACTTAAATTTTGCTTGTGACATAAATAAGGCATGTTGGTGAGATAGATATATGTCTCAGTGGATCCCAGTGCTTTGGAGCAGACTTCCCATCCATGTGAAGCAGAATCCATCCCTAACACTATGTAATCATAACCTTGACTAATGAGTGGGAGACTGGAAATGATAGAGAGAGGCAGACAGTATTGCCCAAACTAACATCCCCACATAACCCCTATAAACTTCCTGACAAACATACCCCTCTTAATAAACACCCATGATACACATGGACACAATTGGGTTGGATTGCATGGCTATGCTTATAAAGGCCCCGGTGGTCATTAGCCTAGTATACAGTATAACTATGAACTGTGGACTATAATAATGTGCAAGGATACAGAGATGATTTATGTCAAGAGGTGCTCTCATAAATACAGTATGGAATATATTGACCAATTTCTTGACCTTGAATTCTGTGAAGTTGTTGTCATTTTTGGCCTATTTATCATTACTCAAACTCAACAGTGCCCATTTAAATGGTTCCATTTTATTAAAGTACCCTGCATACGAATCAACTTAATCATATTAAACTTCTCCGCTCACAGCATTGGCCTGCCCTACCTGGGCCTATACACATGTATGTAAACGTCCTAATAATGCAGTTCTTGCTTTGATATAAGGTTTGCTTTAATTTAAGGATTTATGGCAATTGGAGTTGTAGGTAGCATGTGTTGCCTGCTCTTGTAGAGTTAATGTAATATAGTAATGATGGGCCATTTCTGAAAGTGTATTTTGTTGTAAGTAATACAAGTTTCTTCTTCAAAATAAACATAGGTGTATGCATGTGTGTTCGTGAAATATGTTACAGTACATAAAATAACCTTCATTGCCACAGTGAGGGTTACAACTGCTGGTTCTCCAGCATATAATTTTTTTGTTCATACCTTGTGGAACTACATAAAATTTACAAACAATATTTGTTACTTGTTTGGACTGCTTGTTTTTCTCTCCCTTGTCTTCAGTGTTCTTCTGTGTCTGACTACCTTTTGAACATTTTCTTGGAGTATTTGATTGGATTTAATATGCCTTATTCCATTTTAACAGTATTTTAATATGTTACAGTTGACTGCCATACAGAAACAAATGTTATCACATTCTATATTATGTTCTCTGCAGGTCTGTGTAAGCCTAGGTTCTGAGATGTTTTCTATGTCACCTGAAAAACATATGATCAGTTTACTTACCAAGTCAGTCACCCAGTTTTCCAATACCTCAGATCTCCTTGAAGCTGTCCATTATATTTTTATATTGTCTTGAAGTTACTATCATTTAACTAAAAAAATACAGAAGACTGCCAAATGGCTTGTCTTCTGGGCTGTATAGACTATAGCCCTACATTATCTATAGCAGTAGTGCAAACATTTAAAATCTGGGTATTGTTCTGCACATAATTACTGTCACTTGTGAGCGGGCATTGCTTTGCATGCTGGGTATTGATTTTGGCTGCATCAGCTGTGCTCCCTCGTTTATTCCATATTTGTTGAACTCTATCTGAAGGGCAGTGTCAGGTGCATAAAACAAAATGGTATAGAAAAGGTTTCCTAAAGTATAATCAGAGATGTAGTATAGGAAAAGCTGCATGGAGGATAAGGGTAGCAGCCTTTAGGGAGGCATGCTGTCAAAGACGATGGTGCGGAGGCTGTATTTTCTTGCTTATGACATTTGGACCTATTAAGGCTATGTGTTAGCACTTCAGTCCCAGCCTACTTACATTCATGTGGGGAGTGTGATTAACATTTAGTGTGTTTCAGACTATGTCACCTTGCTATGAAATGCATCAAGTATAAACAAATATCTCCCCTTTCAACAATATGTTTCTATTTTCTTCTATATTTGTGGGCATTTCTTCTTTTCTTTTTAAATATTGAAGTGCGATATAACAGGCAGAAAAACTGTGAAAAATAAAAGAGAAAAAGAAAGTAAATGTTTCGTACTGTAGCAAACAATGCAGCTGTTATGGATTATGTGCTGCATGGAATCAGATGCTTTATGTTTTCACTGAAATCTTTTCTAATGAGAAATCAGAGTCGCATGCATCTTTGTACTCATTCAATGCAACAATGTTGGTTGATCTTGGACTTATCATCCCACAAAATTATGATAGCACATGCTCTCTGATTTTGCAAGACACAGACAGAGTAATTATGGTTTGCCTTTTCTCCTCTGACAATATACGGTGCTTACAATCTCATCATGTGGCAGGCATATTTCCATTAAAGCTGACATATACTTTTGTGCACAAAACTAAACTGTAGGCTTAACTATATTGAGAAGGAATCGAAATATCAAACAATGTGCAAACCATGTCTTTTAGTTTTAGCACATACAAATGTGTAACACATGTACAATACATGATCACCCTTGTTTTTTTTTATTCTATATTTTGCTTTCTGAGTGCATTACATTTATGATAGGCAATGCACAATTTTTAAAAGGTCTACTGTTGTTATAAACATAACTATGTCTCCAATTGCCAATGCATTTGCTTATTTCTTTTGAATGATTTATGTATGTTCTTGTAATCCACATGGTGTAAACACATTTCATCAATAAGGCATTAACTGGTATAAATTAGTAAGTACTAAATCACCAGTTAATTTTGTGACATAGTGCAAAGAGCAGTTTGCTCAGGCATAGAAGCAGTGTCTCAGCTTGTCTCTAAATAAATTCTGCACAATACCTAGAAAAAGGAACTTAGGAATTTAGAGGTACAGTATCTCATAAATTTTAAACAGATAAATGCATAGTAAAGCTTATAATTTATGCACACCTCTATATGGTACAAATATGTAAAACCCAAAACAGCTGTTGGCACCAAAGGTGGTAAAGAAAAACTCAAAACAGTGAAAAACACCTCAGTGATGACCACACAGAAGTACCAAGCAAACCAAGGATATGATTGATTTATTAAGCAGTTTTGTCCTACATAGACTTCATCAGAATAAAAAAAAAAAATCAACAAATTAAAATCAGTTTTTATAACCACTACTTTGTTTTTATTGGTTGTAATTAATCAACATCATTTCCTGTTATTTAAACATACCCCTAATTTCCATTTGTAAACAGTATGTGTTTTTCTCAATACCCATCAGTAAAAACTAAATGAAAACTTCAGCCAAGCTGGAACTTCCAATGAGTGACCCCTCAAACCTCTTGAATCAGAGGCACGTGGGATATATACAAATGACCCATATGAACACCAGGTGTTTCAGCTAATTAGCAATTCTAAATGCCCATGACTTGTTTCATTGTTTTAATGGACAATTTCAGGCCAATAAAGCTAAACCCCACTAGCTGTGGATATGCATATTTCGGCCATGTTATGACCTCATCAGCACAGCACAAGAAAACTGTTCATTTATAAAAGTTCATCCAAAATCATAAGTAAATAATGCTGTTGAAAATAATAATTTAATACTATTAAGTATAAAATTCTGTTTCCAATTATTTAAAATTAATTAAAAAAGAAATCAAGTAGTGTTAGTTAAACTCAAATGATTTACTTTTATAATACACTTGTTGATATAAAATACATTTTTAATATGTACAACATTTTTTATTTATGTATGTCCAAAAACATTAGGTTGCCCTCAGAGTTAAAGTTTAGCAGCATGCAATTTAAATACAAACAAAAATTAGCAGTGTGTTTAAATTACAGGAAATGATGCTGATTAACTACAACAGATGAAAAGGAAGTAGCAGTTATATAAACTGATTATAATATGTTGATTTTTATTTCTGATAAAAATCTATGTAGGATGAAAGGTCTTAATAAATTGATCATATCCTTGGTTTGCTTGGCCCTTGTGTGCAGTCATCACCGAGGTGTTTTTTAGTGTCGGTACAAATATGTATTTTGTATATAGTCGTGTAAGTAAACACATTTTTTTTGTCTTCTTCTTCTTCCCTCTCACACTTTGTACACAAAATATACAAATTAAATAGCTGTATGAAGTATCCTATACCCCTATACCATGGATTTAAGGAACTTTTCTTGTTTGTCATTCATGTAGCCTATACTAACATGCACACAGGACAAATAATCTAACATAGTTCAGTCTTAGTGCATGTCCATGTCATGGATTAGAGGTTCCTCTTGGATAAGTGTTCCTAGCCAGTCATCAAACAACTAACATTTTACCTTTGGAGCTGATGGACAACTACTGGAAACTGGGGCTGTTTTACTACAAGAGTACCTGCTGAATGTACCATGACTTACAGAGATAATTATATCAACCATCCATCCACCAAACGTTTTCAGGAATGCAAGTTTGACATAAGAACTGCTCTTCTGTGACCATTTTGAAAATCTTGATGTATAGTTTTCATACTTTTTACATTGTTTATTATCTTCTGTTCTTGATTTATTTGAGTTTGTTTTTCGGGGACACATCATGCATTTATGTCATATTCTTTAAATGTAAAGAGTTTAACTTTACTTAAACTGTGGGAGGAGTCAGAAAGTAGAATTTTTAGTTAAAATAAGCATAACAGGACAAGGATTAATTGGCTCCCTATTGAAATGTCGGCACTTGAAATGCCAAGTGCCGACAAGTAAAAAAAAAAAACTAAAAACACAAGAGAAGAGCAAATTTCGAAAATCACTCTTCTCCTTAAAACTTCTCTTTGCGTGGGGGGGTAAGCCCCTCTGCACTGCCCCATGTGGGGGAAATGGCATCTTGAACTTAATATATGTAAGTTTGTTCTTTAGGTCATTCAGTCTTCGTGTTTCAGGACTCACTGTTGTGGGTTCTGACATTTCAAATGGTTACAGAATAATCTGTGTTAGCTGACAGAAAGAGCTGCTTTGTGACTGTTCTGAAGTTTTCCCCACCCTGTCCATCCTGTCCTGGTTGTGCTTTTAAATCCAGTAGCTGCTGAATTGCCTAGTTGTTATGTAAATTTGACTTTAGAAGCTCCTCTCTGACTCATCTCATCTGCTAGTAGCAGGAACACAATACAATCATATTAGGAAGGCCTTCCCCTTAGACTTGTAAAGCTTATGTTACCCTGTCTCATATGTCTTCCTACCCACTAGTTGCATGCTACAGTTCCTACCCACTAGGTGCATGCTTCAGTTCCTGCCCACTAGGTGCATGCTGCAGTTCCTACCCACTAGGTGCATGCAGCAGTTCCTACCCACTAGGTGCATGCTGCAGTTCCTACCCACTAGGTGCATGCTGCAGTTCCTATCCACTAGGTACATGCTGCAGGTCCTGCCCACTAGATGCATGCTGCAGTTCCTACCCACTAGGTGCATGCTGCAGTTCCTACAGCATAACCCCTTTCCCAGCTTCCTTTTGAAATCTGTTGCTTGTACTATGTCACACAATCAACAGGTGCAAAGTCTGGGATGGGACTAATGATCGCTGGTGAGCCTGCAATATGTTTTTGAAGAATCTGTTAGGAATCAATTCACCCGTTTTACTCCAATGAGAGAAGGAGTAGAGAGACATTGATTCTTAGCTGTTACTGAATAGGCAGTGTGAGTGTGACTTACCTAGTTGGTCTGATTATTGTTTTGTTGTGAAGCCTTTCAGTTTAAATTTCAGACTATCATATAACTCAGTACTCTGTTACACTGAGCTGCTGAATTTGCTGCCCATGGCATATCCTTTTTTAGTAATTGTAGGAAAGTTTGAAATGGCACCCATTACCCTAGTTTGGGACCTATGTCTAATGGACACAGGTAACCTGTACATGGCTCATCTCTCAGGCCCCTGCTTACACTTATCAAGGGTATCAGAACTTGTCAGATATTTGGGATGCATGGTTAAGCTTAAAAAGGCCCTTGTGGCCATTAGCCTAGTAAACACCTATGAAGCTATTACTATTCCAGACTTTTTTCAGTGAAGTCTCCCACTCATATCACAAAGTTGTTGCTAATATCCTACCATACAAGCTCAGTACTAATTACATACTCCTAACTCAGCCAGATGACCCCCCACCCTCACCCAGTAACCATCCAGTTACTCTCCAAATCAGCTTGGAGCAAGTTATAGTCATATTACCTGAAACCAGAATACTAGCTCCATGAGACTTGATAATTCTTACAGTTATCTTCTAGGAAGTGTCTATCACCAGCTAACCATATTTCTCTTGGACCTGCTCAGTTTAACTCTCTCCACAGATTATAATGGTACATGGAGATCAGCAATAATGGTATCGTTACACAAAGGTGGTTCCACAGCAAACCTCAGAAACTATAGATTTATTAGTCTTGCAAGTATCTTATAATCTGTAAAATTATGGAGCACGTAACTTTCAAGGTGATAAATGACACAAGTGATTACAACCCCAGATCCAAACCGATATGGATTTGCAAAAAGAAGGTTGTGCTGACTATACCTAGTCATTTTCTTTGAAAGGGTCACTGTATTCATGAATGAAGGACATATGTCTTACCTTGATGTCCCCAATGCCCCTGACATTATCCCACATGTTCATATCATAGATAAGCTCTCTTAGCTTAATATTAAGCCATATGCAGTCCACTAAGATAGTCAGTTGGCTGTCTGATAGAACCCCTACTGTTAAGGTAGGAGAAACATCCTCTTCCCAGAGGAGCCTCACCAGTAGGGTTCCACAGGGCTCTGTCCTGGGCTCCCTGCTCTTCGGCATCTACATCTCAGAAGTGAAAGCAGGTTTCTTTGGACTGTTTGTAACTACATTTACTGATGACTGTAACCTCTGGGTGCAAGTCACAAATCCTACTTATTCACTCAGATACTGCAGTAGAACCTAGATCAGGCCGAAGCTTGATGTGTCAGTCACATACTTAGCTTAAGTGCCAGACAATGCAGTATAGTTACCTTTGGGATAGCCATTATACCACCTTCCTATCACAGTGCTGATACCCAATTTCAAAACAGATATAATAATCTGGGACAAAATTGTAAGGCGCTATTCTGCCCCCCCTTCTACTTTAAGTTCCTACACTTTTCAACATCTTCCATCTGTGCAGAACCAAATATTTGTCTAACACTAATGCTAGAGATCTCAACCTCCACTTCAAGGTAAACATCTTCTGACAAGAAAGATTCATAACTCAGTGCATTCATTGCTTTTGGAATATACACCATCTGCACAGCAAACAAAGAATGCCACTTTTGTTTTCATAATTAGACTTGATGATTGGACAGCAAATAATAAGTTCATGCCTGTGACATGGAAAAATAAACCTCTTGCAAATGGCAACTAATATGCATTTAATACCAAAGGTGTCATGGGTATGTTTCTCAATGGCCCTTTGGCCATCATTTTATTATGAATGGCCCATTATAATCATTCATCAGTACTGGAGAGTATAGTGTAGTGTACAAGACCTAACTTGTATTCTGTCCTTACATGAACCTGTCTGTGGTCATTGCCAGTTGAGTATTAACTGACCAGATAAAGAGCATTGCACAGTCCTGACTTGTTTATAGGAGAGGGGCATAAAAAAAGCTCATGCCATGGATTTAAGGCTTTTGAGACTTTAAAACTAATGGAAGGTTTAGTAGTGCATAAAACTTTCCATACAGGTGAATGCTGCTGTGGCTAGAAAAAAAAACCCAAAAACAAATGAACCATTAGTTTTATGCTTCGATGGGTTTTACATATTTAAAAATCAAACAGGGAAAATGTTTTGTATGTTTCTAATAAGTATCCTCTACTTATGTTGTTCTCATGGAGTATCTCTTCTAATTCTTCACTAATATGACCAGCTGCAGACTTGTCTTGGAAGTTCATATCCACAGTACACTTTGCATAGAATCAAATAATGTCCCTGTAGATAATGGCTGTCTCCTCCCATGCAGATATCCATTATTCCTGTCATTTACATCTACTGAAGCTCTAGCATGCTGCTACTTCTTCCAATACCTCACAAATAACCACTGTTTTCAGAATGCAGTCTTTAATTTTCACTTTACTTGCTGTTAGGAATGACACCTCATACATCTGCACCCTATCTGTAGAAAAAGTGGTTTCCTCTATTGCCTGTAAGATAGCCATTTTCTCTCTAGATTGTCCTCAGTTATTCTCACCTATCATTTCTTATGAAAGGTGCTGTTCTCTTGACCTGATTCTCTTACTGTTGACACAACTTTTAGTTCTGTCTTCATCTCCATTCCTTCTTCAAAGGAATATGTACTGAGCCCTCACACTTGCTTTTCAATACAGCATAGGATGCAAGCCGTGCACCCTTTTTCCCTTTCCTGAATTGTTCCAGTCCTAGATATGCTTTATCAGAGAAGACCATTCTGAAACAATATGAAGCTTTGCCTATGGATCTCACCAACCTTCCAGAGTAGAAATGACTTTATGTTTCTATTTATTGCATTTTTTTCTTATGCATCCTAATATATTCTCGCCTCTCCTTATGTCTTCTTCACATTGTCTGTTTCTTCTCAAGTTATCAGATGTGACTATTCCTAGAATATTTCCATTGTTTTTTTTTTTGCTTGAATTTTCATACCAGCTGAATATCCTTCCCAGAAGTGCGATTTCAGGTGAAAGATTTAGAAGCAGGTGAAAATCAGGCTGCTGGTTTTGTGTGATTCTCTTGTGTGATGTCATAATATATGTGTGTGAGACACTTTAATGAAATATGGTGGGATTATGCAGAATATGATAGATATGCTATGTGAAATGCTGATTATTATACTGAAAAGTTATGTTTCTGATATATGCTAATCTGCATATTTGTGTGTCTGTGTGTTTTTAATATAGAGTGTACATTATTTATTTTCCTGGCACTTCCGTGCTTTGTCATATGATAATACTCATCTGCATTGCTCAGACCTCAAAGACGTATTATTATATTCAGAGGTTTGAGGCAACTCCCCCAAGGTAGCATACATGGGGACATCACAAGTTAGTACCTTCTTGGTTTATTACAAATTTCGAAGCTACACTGCATAGTTCTGTGCATTTCATCTTACTTGGTTCTGTATGAATTATGTTTTGTTTCCATACATTGCTGTTGTGTATAATGTTTGGCCTCTTATGGTCTTCTTTATCTTGCCTGTTATATTCCACTTAATATATGAAGGGGGACAGTAAAAATACTAAACTGCATCTTAAATGTTCTAAATTATGTTTTCTCTATCTGCGCATAGACGTGTAAATTCAAACCTGGCTCCATAGCACAAAGGGGTGATGTCCTAACTGTAACCCAGGCATCTGTGGTTTGAATAGCAGTCCCAGCACTGGAGGAGCCTGGCAGAGATGAGAAATAGGAAATGGGGTATGGTTTGCTTGACTTTCCTATGGGTGATGATTGGGTTTGCGAGCACTGGATGGCACACATGGTGGTGCAATCTCCTTGAAAGGCACATGAGACACCACTACTCATGCTGCAAGGGGAGGGTTAGGGCTGTTTGGAGGGAATGTGCCTTGCAGAAGTGAAGGGGCATCCTCTGCCCTCAGCCCATTGTACTTTTCTCCATAGTACCTCACAGAGCTTGTGCATCATTAGAGCTGGGGAGAAAATGGAACAATCTTAAACTATCCTTGACAGCTGCCTAGATGATGACTTGCCTTAGTCATCTCACATCCAGTGAAGAGGAAGAACTGTCTGACAGCCCAAGAGAAGCTCTGGTGCTCAGGCGGCAATATATAATATATATATATATATATATATATATATATATATATACCTCTCCACACATACACACACACATGTTTGGTATCACATCTGGACAGAGGAAGGACGACAAGGAGACATGGTGGTGGAATGAGGAAGTACAGGCGAGTATACAGAGAAAGAGGTTGGCAAAGAAGAAGTGGGATTGTCAGAGAGATGAAGAAAGTAGACAGGAGTATAAGGAGATGAGGTGCATGGCAAAGACAGAGGTGGCGAAGGCTAAGG
>NC_056728.1:1344595727-1344643227 GCF_019279795.1 Protopterus annectens
GATCTGGCAAAGTATGCAAAGTTCATTGCTTATGGTGGTGAAGAAATCCAAACCAAAGGCTCAGTAGTGCTTTCATGTTACTCTGTTGGGAACAGCTATGACTTGCAGTTTTACATAAAGAGACAAGTGCAGTCATTGTTAGGCCTCAGAGACAATTTGAAAATGGGACTGCTTTCATTTAATGCAGAAGTCCACCAAGTAAGCATGTGTAACAACGGGAATTTCGCACAAATTATTTGTTCTGATTATGCTGATCTTTTTGAAGACAAATAGGCAAACTCCAAGTTGTGTACTCCATGAAGTTAGACCACAAGGTAAGCCCAGTTATCAGACTAGCATGGAAAGTTCCAGTAGTCATGCAAGGCAAAGTCAAAGTTGAGCTAGACAGAATGGTGCATCTAGGAGTAATTTGTCCAGTAGAAGAACCAACTGAATAGGTATCCTCCATGGTGGTAGCTCATAAGAAAAGCTCAGATGAGATTAGAATATGTATTAATCTGAGAGATTTGAACAAAGCACTAAAAAGACCTCATCATCCAATGTGCACAGTTAAAGAAGTTGCTGCTCTTATGCCAAATGACACTGTTTTTTTCTGTCTTAGATGCAAAAAGTTCATTTTGGCAAATTTTGCTTGATTGAAAATCTTCATTGCTAACCACTTTCAGTATCAGTATGGCATTTTGAGAATGCCATTTGGGAAAAATGTTGTCAGTCAAGTCTTTCAGTATGCGATGGAGCAAAGTTTTTCTGGTTAGCCATGTTCTAAAATAGTAGATGATATTCTTGTAGGAGGCAATGATGAAGTCAAATATGATAGAAACCTCAGGAAAATTTTGGAACATGTTCATGAAGTAAACCACAGGAAAGTTCTGGAACATGCTCGTGAAGTCAATCCTAAGCTAAATTCTCAGAAATGTAAGTTCTGGCTATGAGAAGTTACTTATGTGGGTCATTTGTTTACCAGTTCATGCTTATAACCAGATCCTTTCAAACAAACTGCAAGCTCCAGATAATGTAACGTCCTTGCAATGTTTTCTTGGCAAGTTTATTCCAGATTTGAGCGACCTTTCAGCACTGCTAAGAGAGCTGACACACAAAGATGTAACCTGGTCCTGGTTGGAACAACACCAAAGAGCATTTGATGTCCTGAAACAGAGAATTGCCAGTCCACCCACTTTAAGATATTATGGTGTTCACAAACCTGTAACTCTTTCTTGTGATGCTTCAAAATTTGGTCTTGGTGCAGTCATTCTTCAAGAGGGCAGACCAGTAGCCTATGCAAACAGAACTTTAGCCTAAATTGAGATGCAGTATGCTCAAATACACAAAGAACTCTTGTCAGTTGTGTTTGCATGTTCGAAGGTCCATGATTATATTTATGGCAGACCTATACAAATTGAAACAGACCACCAACCTTTGGTCACTATTTTGAAAAAGCCAATGCACACAGCTCCTGTGAGATTGCAACACATGATGTTGAAATTGCGAAAAGTACAATTTTCACGTGGTTTACACAAAAGGCAGTCTTCTTTATGTTGCTGATACTTTATCCAGATTGCCCAGAAAAAACACTAAACAGCATGAGAATGAGAAACCTGCTTTTGAAGTCATGAAAGTGAGAAACTTTTCTTCCACACATCTTGAAGAGCTTAGAATTCACATAGCTTCAGATCCAGTTCTTCAGAAGCTCAACCACTTTATCTGTCGAGAATGGCTGTCAAAGCAATTTTGTTTACCACCAGATGTGCGCAAGTTCATAGGTTCATAGGTTCATACTAGGCTATCTGCCCTAGGGCATTTATAAGCCTAGCCAGAGTGTGTTTGGCTTTCACCACCCATTTTAAATTAATTTTGCTATGCCTTTTTTTGAGGTTAGTATACTGTGCCTCTGTCTAACAGTGACACAGAAGTGATAGCCGGGGTAAACCTACGATCTCCCATCCACTCATCAAGATTCCTCTTGAAGAGAGTCATTGTGGGACTCTGCCTAACCTGGACTGGGATTTTATTCCAGAGTGAAGGGAGCCTCTGGGTTATGAATCTGTCCCTCCAGCATGTCCTATTTATTTCAGTGCTGAGGTTCAAGTCTCGAGCGTAGCTCGATGGGATTTGGATTTTCTGAGGTGCAGCATGTCCATTAATTCTGGGTTGGACATGGCTTTATACGTCAGGCACAGATCGCCTCTGAGCAGGCGGTATGCCACTGAGTAGAGCTGGAGTTTCTTTAACCGGGCAGCATATGGCATCTGTTTGAGCCCTTTGATCCTCTTGGTGAGGTACTTTTGGGGTCTTTCCAGTTGCTGCAGGTGTCTGGTAAGGTACATCCCAAAAGGGGCATTGTACTCAATTATGGGCCTGATGAGGGATGAGTAAAGTGGTACGATGACCTCCCCTGATCTAGATGTGAATCCCTTCATGAATAAGTGGGCTATATAAAATGTTTTTCTAACCACTTTGGCCACGTGGTTGTCAAATGAGAAATTGCTATCAACTTGGGTCCCCAGGTCCCTAATGACTTCTTCTGTACTTAATGGATTACCACCTATGTGGTAATTTGTGGGCCCTTTGTTTTTGCCAAAGGGGATGACTATACACTTTTTGGCGTTTAGCTTGAGGCCATGGCTCTAGCACCAGTTGTCTGTTTCTTTGAGGCCCTTTTGGAGGATGCTTGTGTCGGCTGGAGAGTTGATTATGGCGCCCAGTTTGCAGTCATCTGCGAACTTGGTCAGCCACAGTCCTTCCATGTTGGCCTGTACCACCGAGAAATATATACCGAACAAGAGAGGTCCCAGGACTGAGCCTTGTGGGACGCCACTTGTAACTGGTTTGGAGTCTGACATGGCTCCAGCAATTCTAACCATGTGGGTTCTGTCCTTGAGCCAGTTTGCAACCCATCTAGTGACATAGGGATTTATATTTAAGCTGGTGAGCTTATCTATAATGCCCGAGTGGGGTATTGTATCGAAGGCTTTTGCGAGGTCCAGGTAGGCTGTGTGGACCACCTTCCCCTCGTCAATGGCCTTGGTGACTGTTTCAAAGAAATCGACCAGGTTTAAGAGGCAGGATCTGCCCTTAACAAAGCAAAACTGGGTAGGATCCAGTGTCTGTAGGTCCCCAATATCTTTATTTATGAGGTCCATGATGATCCTTTCCATAGCTTTGCAGACCAAGCTAGTCAGGCTTATGGGGCAATAGTTTCCAGGATCCGTTGAGGCACCACCTTTGTGGAGAGGGACATTTGCTTTAGAGAAGTTTTTCACTGTGGTTTTCTGGGCAGGGGGTGGGGTCGGGATGTGAATATCCAGTGAGATTAGTTTATGGTCTGATCTTACCAGTGAGGGATACACTTCTGGTCTGGAGCATAGTGTCCCCATGTTGGTGATGATCAGGTCCAGTATGTTTTCCCCTCTTGTGGGAGTGGTAACAAATTGTTCCATAGCATTTGAGTTTATAAATTCTAGGAACCTTTGGGCTAGGGTGTTGGAGCTAGAGTAATGCTCCCAGTCTATGTTTGGGTAGTTGAAGTCGCCCAATATAATGGTGTTTGGAGAGACCTTCATATTTTCCAGTATTCTCAGGAAGGCCAAGTGGGGTTCCTGTGTTTGGGAGGGTGGTCTGTAGCAGGCTATAAACTGGAAGGCAGTTTTACCCACAGTTAGTTGCACATGGATAGTCTCTGATGCTTTGTGCTGTGCCACCAACCTGGAGGTGTGGGTATCTTTGACGAATATTGATACTCCCCCTCCTTTTGTGGTTCGGTCCAAGTTTTGGGGCCGAAAAGCATGGTATGAGGTATAACCTGGTAGTGCTGGGGTGCTCTCGGGAGCCTTTAACCAGGTTTTCCTTACAGAGATGAGATTTTGATCGAAGATAGTATCATCATATATTAAAATATTGCATTGTGGCCACCCAGGCACTGATTCTATCAAAAGAAGGGCGAGAGGACCAGTTTTTTGGCCTTCTATGTCAAAAGATATTAAGAAAGAACTTTCAGCTTGTTTTGTTTGTAATAGTACTAAACTGCATCAACCAAAAGAACCACTTCAGCTAAGCCCGATTTCTGAACTACCTTGGTCGACAGTAGTTACAGATATTTTCAAATGGAATGGTCAGCATTACTAGGTGTTAGTAGACTCTTACTCAAATTGGTTCGAGAATGGCCTACTTCCAAACCTGACTTCCAATACTGTCAGTACAAAGTTTAAGAGACATTTTTCTGTTCACAGTAGTCTGGATAAAGTAATTTCTGGCAATGGTGCACAGTTTACAAGTCAGCAGTTTAAAAGATTTGCTGAAACGTGGGAGTTTGTTCATGTTACTAGTAGTCCTGAATACTCACAATCAAATGGCCTGGCTAAACATACAGTTCAAAGTGCAAAACAGCTGTTGTAAAAATCTAAATGTGACAATATTGATGTTTTTCTAAATCTGCTAAATCTCACAAACATATCTCGTGACAATCTTCTTGGTTCTCCTGCCCTGAGGTTAATGTTGAGACAAACCAGAACCACACTGCCACTTAGTAAAAATGTGTTGGTTCGAAGTGCTAAAAACAACAAAACGCTAAAAGCTCAACTTCTAAAGAAGTGTTTGTACCAAAAGTCATACTATGATAAAACCAGCAAGCCTCTGAATCCATTAAAAGAAGGAGAAATAGTGAGGATGCAGACAGCAAAAGGATTTGACCGAATAGACTTGTGAAACATTTGTGTGAAGAACCGAGATAATATATCGTTGAGTTGCAAGGCATAGAATTCAGGCGGAATTGGAAACATTTACTACTGGTGTCTGAGCCAATGTTCCAACATTTTGCTTGTAACTGAGACTCTAATTCTCAGAGTGATTTAGCCAATGTTGCTGTTCCAGAGAACATTTCATAGTCTGTTCCTGTTCCTGAAAGTATACCTGGAAATCCTCAAGAAGAACATTCCACACTGACTGCCCCTCTTGTTAAACCCAGTTCTAATTATTACATTACGAGGTCAGGTCATATCTCAAGACCTAATCCTAAATACACAGCAACCTGGACATGATTGTTATTGTTTGTATATATCTTTATAATATGCATGCTTATACAATTGTCATTTTCATTGCAGGACAGAATAGTCAAAGAGGGAGGATGTAGATCAGAGTGTGTGTTGTACCTTTAAGAGCCATTCCAGTCTGTGGGCACGTGCATGTAAGTACTGAGCACGTGCAAGTAGGAGTGCCATTTTGAGTGAGCAGCAAAAGTGAAAGCATGTATGTGTGTGTGTAGCAGTCAGTTTTAGTTTAATGTTTCAGTCACCCATCCTGATATGTTTTTGTGTAATAAACTACTTAAACAAATGTCCGGCCTCATTGTCTTATTTGAATACACAAGACAAGTGACACACATTTTGTTCACTAACCATAACTTGTTCTCATTTCCTGTTAAGGCTTAGAATTAAAGTCAAGTTCATGTATTGTTTATATCTGACATCCAGACCATTGTGGACATCTGACCTGAAGCCACACCTTCTTGATTTCAAAATATGTGTGCTTGAGTATATGCCTTTCAGATTGGGTGTAGGTGGGACAAAATTCCAGGAATCAAAATTTGTCAGTTCCAACCACCTGGAAAATACATTCCTAGGGTTTACAAATGAAACAGTCCCAGGCAAAAACATCTCCAGAAGACAAAATTAATGCAAATGCCATTTAATACTTTAGCTACTTATTAAAATACACAGAAAACCCAATAGTGAAGGCAATAAGTGGATTCTTCTAAAGCAAAATGACTTTTATTCAGTGTAAGCACTTTCGTAATGTAACCATTACTTCTTCAGACACAAAAAATTGCATAAAATACCCAGAATTTTATATACAAGTCAATAAAGCACTTCCAAGCAAATAACATAAAAATCCCTCCAAAATGTTAGTTAAGTTAAAGTGACAGTTTTCCAAAAGCATTCATATAACTGCATATTGTCATTAATACGATGCATATAAGCATATATATTTGCCATCATCCAAAACCATCTGTAAAAAATTATTTTAAAACATTTCTGCAATACATGCATTAAAGGCAGGTGCTGAAAAATCAGTGCTTAAACGTTTTAGCTTTTAGTACTGGCTTAAGAGAGACCATCTCATTTAACCCCGATCCCCGATGTGCCCCTAAATGTAGAATCCATTTCATTTCAGTGGATTCTGTATTATTTATCATGTCACCCATCCTAACACTATCTGGTTCAACCTGAAGAACTTGGAATAAAAACTTGTGTCTGTCACCCTCCAGCAATAAATGCTTAGTTATGGAACTATAATCATGACCCTTCCTTACACAATACATGTGATCTCTAATTATTTCCGTAAGTCGACGGTTAGTTTTTCCCACGTAGAATTTAAAGCAACATTCACAATGGGCAATATATACTACGTTCCTAGTGTTACAATCAGCACTACAGTTAATCTGCCAAAGATGCATAGTGTCAGGATGCCTAAAATATTTAGATTCGTCAATAAAAGAACAGAAGGTGCAATCTCCACAACTTCGTGCTTCTGTATTCATAGTAATGGAAGGTCTTATATTCCTAGGATAACACAACTGTTGCTTGAGGTTCAACCTATTCTTAAAAAGGAATTTTGGTTTATTACCTACTATTCCATTAGTCTCATCATCTAGAAGAAAGATGTGCCAATTCCTGTTTATTATTTGTTTGACTAAACTTGTATCATGAGTGTAATGTAAAATCATAGGAACTATTGGACTGTCATCTGCTTTCTGTCTCAAAACCTTATTCCCTTTGGAAAAATAGGGCTTCCCCCTTCCTTCTCTTTCATGTCTTACTTTTAAATAGGCATGGTTAATTTCTTTTCGTGAATAGCCTCTATTAACAAAGGCTTCATTCAAGCATCCCATTGTCTTTTCAAAATCAGTGTCTAAAGATGACAGTCTCGATAGCCTTGGTGCTTGTTCTTCCACTATACCCTTAAACGTATGTGGTGGGTGCATACTATGTATTTCCAAACATTAAGGGTGATAACAGTCCTTCCTGTGTATACAAGTATGCAAATCTACTCCATCTCAAAATACTGTCACATCCAGAAAATTAATCCTAGATGCAGAGCTCTGACACGTAAACTTTAAAAATGACTGCTATTATTTAGTCAACATAGTGCACAAGTTGCTGCTGTTCGCCCTTCCATGCTATAAAAAGATCATCAACAAATCTTCTGTAAAATCTAACACTGGAGTCACCCCCTACTTGTATGACTTCTATCTCCCACTCCATCATTACGAGGTTTGGATATGAGTTGGCCCAGCTGGTACCCATCACCACTCCGGCTGTTTGCCAATAATATTTCTCAACAAAGAGAAATACATTGTGTTCTAATACTAATTCCAGGAGCATACATATAAAATCTACTCTATGCTCTTCATAAGAACCTTGCCTAAGTAGACGTCTTTTGACCATTCTCAAACCTTCTGTATTTGGAATACACATTAAGAGGGAGGCTACGTCTAAAGTTACAAACAAATCAAAAATATCTCGACCTGCTGTAAATGCATACAAATCAACTAGGAAGTGCTCCGTGTCCCTTAATACAACCCGATGCCCATCTAGAACTTTTCTAAGCTCTTTATCTAAGAATATAGAGATTGGCTCAGTGAGCCACCCTGCACCTGCCACTATCGGTCTAAACTTTGGCTTGAGAGGATCTTTATGTATTTTAGGAAGGCCATGCATTCGAGGTATGAGGGGATTATTTACAGTGAAATAATTCAACATTTCTTTAGTTAAATAGCCCATACTTTCACAGAGGGTCCTATGAACACTATTAATCATTTTCTGAATGACATCTAATGTAACAGGTTTATACACATTTAAGTCAGAAAGCATATTTTTCATTTCCATAGAGTAACAAACTGCATCTAATATAACTACAGGCCCACCCTTGTCAGCAGGACGGATCACAATGTCCTTATTATTCTGTAACTTAACAATGACAAGTTGCTCAACTTTAGTTAAATTACCAGCTTTCCTGACATGCATATTGTCAAAACTGTCATACAATTCATTCTCACAAGCTTGTAAAAATATTTCAGCATTAGGTGGCAAAATAGGCACAAATACACTTGGTTTTCTATAAACAAACACTTCTCTGACACTATGCATCTTTGGCAGATTAAATGTAGTGCTGATTGTAACACTAGGAACATAGTAGATATTGCCCATTGTGAATGTTGCTTTAAATCTTACCTGGGAAAAACTAACCGTTATCTTACGGAAAGAATTAAAGATCACATGTATTGTGTAAAGAAGGGCCATGATTATAGTACCATGGCTAAGCATTTATTGCTGGAGGGTGACCGACACAAGTTTTTATTCCACATTCTTCAGGTTGAACCGGATAGTGTTAGGATGGGTGACATGATAAATAATACAGAATCCACTGAATTGAAATGGATTCTACGTTTAGGGGCACATTGGGGATCAGAGTTAAATGATATGGTCCCTCTTAAGCCAGTACTAAAAGTTAAAATGTTTAAGCACTGATTTTTCAGCACCTGCCTTTAATGCATGTATTTTAGAAATGTTTTAAAATATTTTTTTACAGATGGTTTTGGATGATGGCAAATATATATATATATGTTTATATGTATCGTATTAATGACAATATGCAGTTATATGAATGCTTTTGGAAAACTGTCACTTTAACTTAATTAACATTTTGGAGGGATTTTTATGCTATTTCATTGAAAGTGCTTTATTGACTTGTATATAAAATTCTGGATATTTTATGCAGTTTTTTGTGTCTGAAGAAGTAATGGTTAAATTATGAAAGCGCTTACACTGAATAAAAGTAATTTTGTTTTAGAAGAATTCATTTATTGCCTTCACTATTGAGTTTTCTGTGGATTTACTTGGACTACTCATTACACCTTGGTCTGTGGGATTTTTGGATTGTCTGTTTTGATACTTATTAAAATACATACAATTCCTCTGCCAAAAGTAAAGAGTGTAAACTGTCAATAAAGTATCAAATCATACAAATGTGTGAAAAAAAATAATCTCTCTTAAAGCTATAGTGGCATTTACTTTTAAGGAACAAAATATTTTGTAAATGTTCTGGAAGATCATTAGCCATTATCTCACTGCTTCTTATGATAAACACTGTGTCTAAACCTTTGGACTACATAGTATATTTGTCTTTCCTTATACTATTAAAATAGGTCAGTCAGTTGTTTAAGTACTGTTACATATTAGGTCTGATGACATTTTCAAAGCAATTGCAGTTAAGACATATTACAATCACAAAAATGCAATGCATGCACACCTTTGAAAGATACATTAAAATTTCATTTTACATTATGCACTTTTTATTCCCTTTTGTGTTTAAATAAGATAACACAGGAATATAATCACTTAAACCATAGCAGTCATACAGTTCAAGCACATTTGCCATCAGGTCTCTGTAAGAATAACTCATTCATAAAATCCACATCTCATGCACCTTCAGAAGTAAGCTGCAATACCAGAAATTTAAATTGTAGTAATCTTCAGTCCCTGGTGCATGATCGAACAGCACATTTGCATAGCTATCTCTTTTAATGTCAGAAATATATTCCCTAATGCATGTATTTTTTAGAATGTAAAACATAGACAAAAAGCTACATAAATTGAAGTTGTGTTTCTATAGGTTGCAAGACCATTAAAATAAAACTTATAACATAAAAAAGGTTAAAAAGTACATCAGTAGTTCTGATATTCCTGCAAGCTGCACAACTGTTACAGAGGAAGGTGCCTGGAACACTCCATATGTTTCTTTGGTTTACTTTCTCAAATATCTTTTAAATTCTCACTTTTTCTTGGAGTAAAAACAGGCTGTACAGAAACGTTTGATCTGACATACTTGCTGGATAAAGACTGTGTATCATTTTCTTCTAATTATGTTTTTTGTGCACTTAATGGATCAAACTAAGATACATACCTCATACCGCATCCTGCTAAAGTTACCACTTACTGTCTTTCTTGCCCCTTGTGACTGCTGTTCAGCAACAAATGCAGAGTAAGTTGTAAACCAACATTAACTTTAATTTATTTATTTATTTTTGGTTTAACAAATCTATATAGTATCTCCAAACTACTAATCTCCATTTATCTCATTCATAGCTTTTGCCCTTAAACATCATCTGTAGTAATTCTACCCACAAGTTATCTGTCCCATGGGGAAATTTGTTTTTTAAAAAATATGGGTAACAGCTTTTAAAGTGCAACAGGTTGTTTCCTGTCACTGATTTCTTGTATAACATTATTTATTTATTTATTTATTGACGTTTGTTAACCGGGTTTGTCCAACTGGGGTTGTGGCCCATTTTCAGTGGAGACCCGAGGAGAAAAGCTCCAGTAATACATTTTAAAACAAGTACAATTTTAAACAATATTGATATAATAGCAGTTATAGCAAAACGATTCACATATGTTGGGTTACATGCATAAAGTTAAAGTTGCATTAAAAAGAAGCTAAGTAACAATTTAACATTGATATAGTTCAATAGGTCAACAATAAACATTTTTTGTTTGTATAAAATTGTGCAAATGCATGGTAGACACATTGGAGAGAGAGGTGTAATGAGGTACTAAGTATGGTCCTTGTGAGGGTACATAAAGGGAAGGAAGACTAGGTAGGATCATGGCAAGGGCAGGTTCTGGAATTGAAAAAATAAGCTTTTAGTTCATTTTTCAAGTGTGAGGCATGGGAGATTGAATGTAAGTCAAGGGGAAGTTTGTTCCAAGCATGGGCAAGGGAGTGTTTGTAGAGTAGTTTGCCTACTGAACTTTTTGGGTGGTAGATATCAAGTAATTGTTGGTTAGAAGTATGGAGGGTCCAGGATGGGATGTAGATGGAGACTAAGGAAGATAGAGATGGACAGAAGGAGGGTTTATAAAGAATAGAGTGTAGCATATGAAATTGATAAGATAGCAGAAACTGGGGAAGTTCAAGCCATTGAAGAGAGTTTAAAGACATTCAGTGGTGTGAGTTGTATGGGGAGTTAGTAATGAATCTGGCTAGTTTATGGTAAGTCTGTTGCAGTTTGTTTAGAGTGGAGGCCTGGATATTGGTAAGAACTGGGGCGGCATATAAGAGGGAGGGGAGGAGGAGTGCCTGGCCCAGGGTAAGTCTAGATTCAGGGGTTAGGAATTTTTTGTTCCGATATAGCAGACCTAGTTTCTGTTTTGTTTTTTTTATACATTGGAGTATGTGTAGGTTGAACTTGAGTTTGTCATTGATAATGACCCCTAGGAGTTTTGTGTGGGTGTCAGGTTGGATGTTTGTATTGTTAGAAGATGTAATAAAAAAGGAGGTTTTGTGATGAGAAAGAGAACGGGGAAGGGAAAGTAGGAGTTTGGTCTTTTTGGGATTTAGGATCAATAGATTGTGAGAGAGCCATTGTTCAGTGGATAGTAGGGCCTGTTGGGTCAGGGAGTGTAGTTCAGGAATGTTATTTGAGATGGATATAAGTGTGGAGTCGTCAGCATACTGAATATGGGAGGATTCTTTGCATGAGGTGTAAAGATCATTGGTGAAGATGTTAAACAAAAGGGGTCCCAAGATGGAGCCTTGAGGAACACCAGTGGAGATGGGAAGGAAAGGTGAGGAGGATGAGAGCCATTTGACATATTGTTCCCTGACAGATAGGTAACTATTAAACCAGGCAAGTGCGGAGGGGGATAGGTGAAGATTTTCGAGCTTGGATAGTAATAGAGGATGAGAGACAGTATTGAAGGCTTTGGAGAGATCTAGGAAGACACAGGAAATTAGTTTATTGTTGTCTAGGGCCTCTACAATGATATGAGTGAAGGAGAGGAGGGCGGTGCTAGCCGATTTGTTATTTTCTGTATACACAAGGCCAAAAAAACTGAATCGTTCTTAAAGCTACAGTGGCAATCAGTTTTAATGAGCACTGACATTTTGTAAATGTTCCGTAAGATCGTTAGCCATTTTCTAATTGCTCCTTATGACAAATCTCTAAAACAACTAAAGAATATTACTAAGCCAATTCTTTTGACAAAATAAACCATTGTTTGTCTTAAAAACAATGTAAGGGCAGGTATAGCTAAAAGCTAATGGAGTACCCATGACTATTCTTTATTTTGCAAATAATAGTCACAGCGACATAAGAGTAAATTGTTTTCAAGTATGAATTCTGCTAAGTTCATTTTGTTTAAAAAAAATGGCTCTCGATATGTGATGAAAGTGAATAACAACCAACACATTCCATCTAATCCTTCCTGATGATGAATACTGCGTATAGGGTACTGATATCAACTCTCATAAAATATCTTTCTCCTGTATTTCTGTCTTGCTTAGCTGAGTCAGAGCATCTCCTGGGTCCAAAATGAAACCACATATTTTTCTTACCAGTAGTTAAAATATATGAGCTAAAATTTAGAAAAGGTCTGAGTGATATAACCTTCCCCACCATCAACTGATGTGGTGGGTGGCAAATAGAATTTTTATGGACTTTTGGGATGCGGTACAGTGGTAGCGTTGTTACCTCACAGCAAGAGGTTCTCCCGTTCAATTCTCGGCTTGGCTTGGGAGTACCTTCTGTGTGGAGTCTGCATGTCCTCCCCGTGGTTGGGTTGTGTTCGAAAGACATGTGTGCGTAAATGGGCATGCCTTCGTTGAAGGTTGAGCGTCGAGCTGGCACCTCGGCGTTTCGTAAAAATCTACTGCCAATCATTAGCGGACCAGAGTTCTGCTGTGGCAACCCCTTACCGGGAAAAAGCCGAAAGACAAACAAACATGGACTTTTTGGGATGCCATGAAATAAGTCTTTTAAATCCACTAACTTGGAAATGTTTATAATGTGATTCTGATATATTCAAATGTATTGTAAACCAGATCTTCCGGCAACTCAGTAGTATTTTAAATAGTCTAAGTAAATAATTCTTATGTTTTATAGGATTCCTAATCATTTAATTCAGCCATTCATGTGTTGTTATAATGTTTTTTTTTTTATCCATTGTTAGTGCGACCACACCTTTTCAGCCTTATTAATAACAATATCTTCCCTACGTCTAAGATTTGGCTATTATCTTCTTTATTTTTTATTTAATTATTAAATATTTGGCCTATCATTTGTTAGATTCCTTACCTTAGAACAACATGCTATCTGAAAAAGTTGTATAGTTGGATTTAAAAGTGGATTACAATTAGATCATTTTTGCATTAACTAGTTGAACAGTGACATTCTAATAGTGCAAGAGATTTTCTACCCTTTTTAGTTTTCCCTGTTCTCTGCAATTATTTAAGTGGAGAGTTAATATATTTAGGTAAAGGGGATGGGGTAAAACCCTTCATATGAGTGGGCGTAAAAGGAATGTATAAACCAATGTTATGGGTGAACTGTCTTGCATACTTAATTCATCCATTTTGTTTTCAGTGGGTAATAAAGTCAACTTTTCTTCCTTTTCAAAGTGCTCCTATGTGTAAGGTGTAGGTTGTATGCCATTTAATAGAGAACTAGAACAGAGCACAATATTTCATATCAGACAGTGGCTATGCAAATCTGAGAACTCTGACTAGCTACTGTACCACATAGAGAGATAATTATGCAATATCAGTATATTATTTTATATATATATATATATATATATATATATATATATATGTTTGTATATATACGGATCTATGTTGTTTAAAAGAAAGCACATTTAAATGAACATTACTTACCCGAGCTCATTCCTCTGATATGCCTATTACAATGAACGCACGGACTGCCAAATTCCTTTCCCTGTGAAAGGAGCCACTTGGTCACCATGGCAGTACACTGAAACGAAGCCAAACTAAACCCACCAAAGTGGGGGACTTCACCCCCCCACACACATACACACACCCTACTTAAATATACCAACTCTGAGTTTCCACTAAACTGAAGAGAGGGAAAAGTTCATCATGGTGGCTAAGTGGTTCCTTTCACAGGGAAAGGAATTCGGCAGTCCATGCGTTCGTTGTAATGGTGTTTTGGAGTAATGAGCTTAGGTAAGTAACGTTCATTTAAGCGTGCTTTCGTTTAAACAATGTAGACCCATATATACATATATACCAGATGAATATATAAAAGAATCAAAACTGCCTCCTTCTTATGATGCAGAGTTAATAGTTGGATTGTATCACATTTATTCAGATTAAGTAAGATTAGATTTTTTTTAAATTTGCAAATGAGTGACAGAAGCTTTGGTATTGTTACCATAACATTCAAACTTGTTGTTGTGCTACTGCTGTGTATCAGTTTGCTTATACATAGCTTAGAGTACAAGTACAACAAACACTTGTAAGATGCCCATTTCAGGGGGAGAAAAGAAAGAAAACAACATTTAAAAAGTGATTTTAAAATAAGTTTTTTTTTTGGGGGGGGGGGCAAACCCTTCACTCACAATCCATTTCTCCATCCATCCATTCTCAGCCCCTTTTTCCTATTTTGCACACATGGTTGGGGTGTCACTTGAACAGTGATAATCATCTCGAGCAAAGGTTTACACCCCCAGGTGGCAAGCCCTGCTGCGGTAGTTCATCTGTAGCACACACAATCACACTTATGGCCAATTTAGAGTGTCCAACCCACCTACTGCATGTCTTTGGAATGTGGGAAGAAACTGGAGCACCAGGAGGAAACACACATGATCACAGGGAGGACATGCAGACTTTGCACAGAAGGCACCCCAGCTGCGAATTGAAGAACTTTTGCTGTGAGGTGACAGTGTGAACCACTGCACCACCATGGACACCTACCCTATTCTTATTATAATCAACTTTGAGGTCAACATGTATAGGGGAAGGCAGACTTACCTTATTAGCTCCTATGTTTGAGCATTGCTAAGTTTAACTAAATGTGCATTACTGTACACTTGATTGTTGTAGTGATGTTCTACTTCTACATAGGCTGCAAGGAAGACTTTAATAAAGTAAGCAGAATTAAAACAAATAAAGACCCCCTGAGGACTACCTGTGATCACCAGACAATATGCTGAATAAAATTATTTCAGCTTTGGTCTCATATTGTACCAAGCTTCTATTTATATATTTCAAAAACAATACAAGACTGATGTCATATTTATTCAGACTAAGATAAGGATTGATGTGATATTTATTCAGAGTAAACGTACTTTATCAAATTTCTGGTTTAATTAAACATACAGAACACTTACAGGAAGGCTGCGGTCTACCATGTTACATTTTAAAACAAAAGTTGCAGTTTCAGTGAGACAGGATCTTGCTCTCCAAGAGCCATATTCATGAAGAGCAGTGTGTGGACACCAACTTCTGTTCCTTCTGAAGTTTCTACTTCACAGTGCTTACAAACTGAGAACATGACTGAAGTTAGACCATAACATGATAGCTCTTTATGCATGCAACTGTTTCACACTTATACTGAGTTGTAACATTAGCCTCTTTCCACTGCAGAAAATACATATTACTTTAATATCGACAAGGTAACACTCGATAGGTTTACCAGAGAGATACCGTGCTTTAAATATGCTATTGATGAACCATGTCTGTTCTCTCACATTTGTATTGTGTCTAAACCTTTTAACTGACAAATTCCTCTCTGTCAACATTATTCCAAAAGTAAATTGAATTGTTTAAACTTAAAATGGGAATCAGACAGATTAAGATCTGAAAATGAATGAGAATGTAAATTAAGTACATCACTTATGTCTTTCATCTTCATTTGCAATACAATTGTTTTCAAGTGGGCATGCACACTCTGTTTTGTTTTTCCTTGTTTTCATTTATAAAGCTATTACATATTTCTTATTGCCAAAACAGAGACTAAATATATTTCCTTTGTGACCGTTTTGTTTCTTAACTAGGGTTAATAGGATAGAGAGTTTAGAGTTATTTTAATTTAATTACCCTACTGGTAGGTGAAGATTGAACTTTCCAATGTCAGTTGCTTGAGGTTCAGCCTGCTGGCGATTGGAGTTCCTCCATAGAAAATCACTTTTGGTGAATTATGCTGACAATGATGCCCTTTTGTACAGAATCTCCCCTCTTCTTTGAGTTGGTATAACTGTGGAGTTGGTATGTATAAGTTCAGGGGGTGGAGGGCTAGCACCCACATCAAGGTGCACTTGAACTGTTTTTTCTTTTTTGGCAAATGCAAGGATTCTGATCCTTGGGACATTTTCTTTTGTCTCCTCGTAGTGGAAGCTTTTAATGTAATCTGATACATGACTTTTCAATCTTTCAATCATTTTATTTTTTAAAAGTATCAGTTATCATTTTTTTTTGTGCCCATCATATTTGGTCAATTATGCTACATAATATCACTGAAATAATTATCTATTGGATTATTTTATTTTGTACACTGTTTAAGTAGTCACTCTCATTTGAGTGTTGGTAATATTGCATGTACTTGTAACCCCATGAAGCTTGCAGGGATTGCCAATGTCACTGTGACTAAATCTTGCATTCTACATACAACTGAACAGGATTGCTTTCTTTTACAAAATGAATTTATTTTTTTAAATAAATGTTCTATTTTAAAAAATTGAATTGCTTTTTTCCTATTTTGTATTTTTTGTTTGTGGTTAATTTGTGTACTGATGCCCGTTTACTGAATCTGCATGCATTTGAGATTTCTGTGGTGTGCGGCTAGTGCATACTTTGACTCTGCCAGTGTCAGCGATTGGATGTCAGAGTAGGAAATTTAAATAGGTTATTTTTATTTGAAGTTCTTTGGTTTATTTGTTTGTGCCTCGTAGCAGTGGTTTGTGCCATGGAAGCATATCTTAGAGTTTTTTTATTTTTTTTTTTTTGGTTAATGAATTGCTACAGTTTCTGTAATGGTAGCCAATTTGTTAGTGTGGAAGCTTCAGATGGATTACCTTTATCGTGGATGTCTCATGCTGAATAATCCTTTAATACTTCAGGCCTGTTAAACAACTGTTTCAGCAGATAGACTGCAGAAATCAGGCACATTTCACTGCCAGTGTATAGCTGTGTGTGTGTGTTTGTGTGTGTGTGTGTGTACATATTTATTCATATATAATGACACAGATGTGGGCTCACTAGCACACTACAAGAAAACTACTCCCATAGGCCCATTAAAAATAAAAGATAAAACCAATAGAAATCATCTGTCGACCATCTGCATATGTTGACCTTTTGTGGTCATCAGTTATGGTGTGTCAATGTAATGCAGTAAATATATATATATATATATATATATATATATATATATATAGTATTCATATTTGTGTGTTTATTTTATATTGGCTATATGTGTGGTTATGTTTGCATATACCCGTGTGAATTTATATATACATATAAACACACACACACACACACACACACACACACACACACACACACACACACACACACACACACACACACAGACATATATATATATATATATATATATATTTGAAATGAAAATAATGAATACTGAATATCCCAAAGGGCTGATTTTTCCCAGGGCAAGTAAACACTTGCCCAATGTGGAGAAACATGCCATTTTCTTCACTATAGTGTGATCCAGGAGGTGGTTTATATACAGTGGATATAAAATGTGCACACACCCCTGTTAAAATGCCAAGTTTTTGTGAAATAAAAAAACGAGACCACAATAAATAATTTCAAAATGTTTCCGACCTTTAATGTGACCTATAACCTGTACAATTCAATTGCAAACCAAACAAACCTGTTGGGGGAAAAATATAAAAAATAAAAAATGTACAATAAGCTAGTTACATAAGTGTGCACACCCTTAAACTAATACTGCATATATATAATGTATATATATATAACATTCGAAATGTTAACCATGTAATAATAAAAAAACCCACAATAACTTATCTTCACATGCTAGCAGGGGGGCTCCACCCCCCACATTCCCGGAACTTAAATATACCAACTCTGAGATTACACTACAGTGCGGAAAATGGAAATCTTTCCATTTTGCACTGGATGGAGATGCTGGTTCCGCATGGTCGGCATTTTGAATGTCAGCCATATGGTCTCGGCCATATGTTCTTGGCCATAAGGTCTTTGACATTCTGACTTACTGCTTTGTAAGGTGCAACTAATCTAAGACTTATTTTATACTGTAAAAAATTTTGTGAAACCAGGGTTAGACTTTAAAATGTTTTTTATATTTCATATGCAGCTGTTTCTGTAACAGTGTACATCAGGTATGTCTCTTCCCTGATTCAATGGGAATGTTATTGACTTTGTGGGTGGGGAGTTATACTAACCAGTGACCTTTGGTAAAATACATTATGATTTGTTTTAGTCTTTATCCCCATTAATTTCAGTCCTAGCTCATAATTCCTACAGACATCATCAGGGAAGTAACTAAAACTCTGTCGCCTCTCTGTACATACTTGGTACATGCTGTAAAATATTTTGGGCAAGACAAGCTTCCCCTTTATCTTTATCTCCTTCCACTTTGCCAGAATATATGGGTACTTATACAATAATGGATAATTAATATTTGAAAATGTGCACATTGATTGGATGGCCCAATCAGTGTGCCCATTGTGAAATGAGCATATCTCACTAGAAAAAAGTCCCACCACTAAACTCTTCTTGAGCAGCTTGGCTTTTTATTGAAATATGCTCATTTTGGCTAAATGAAGTTATTTTATGTGGGACAGAGCAAAAATATGAGAAATGTCAGGAACATTCAGCAGAAACCTGCACAGTTCAGAGATATACTTACTGACAGTTCAATTGATTGTATTGCCAGTGATTACACCTCTCAACTGTGTACACATTTACAGAACATATCAGATTTTTTTTCATATTTTTGTACTATCGCTTGCAAAATTTCTTTGAGCAAGAGCACTCTTTGAGCAGCATACGATATTTTCAGAGGCTGCTTTTTCTGACAAAGACACACATACAAAGGCATTTATTCTGCTTAATTTAACTGATTCAGAAGCCATTAAAAGGGAGCATTTATTTGTGTATGCCCCAGCTATGTATGCAGGGGAGGGGGAAGGTCACCAAATTGCGGTACCGTCTGAAAGCCGGGAAGACCCTGAGTGCTTAAAATGTAAATTTAGAGAAATTTGTAACCCCCAAATGAATATCACAATGGAGAGGCATGTATTTTACACAAGCGATCAAAAGCCTGGTGAAACTTTTGTAGCATATATAACTGACTTGATAAACAAAGCAAAACCGTGCAGATTTGGTCATTTATGAGATGAGTTGACAAAAGACAGGCTTGTGTGTGGTATTAAAGATGACGCAGTGAGAAAGATTTTGCTTCGAGACAGTGATTTAACTTTGAATAAGGCCATAGAGATTTGTCAGATATATGAGCTCACAGAAAAGCACAGAAATATGCTTACTAATGAGAAGAGCATGCTTGCAGTTCCTTCCAGTGCTAATGTTGATAGTATGCAGCACAAAGTTAAAAGATACAGGCCTAAGGGCATGGTTGCTTCAATGAAACCCTGAGCCTTTCTAGCAAATTCCAGGCAAGCTCCAGTAAAGTCCAGAGTATGCTCAGTGAAGCAGAGGGTTGACTCAGCAAAACTTGTGGCAAGCCTCATAATCAGCTGTTGTAATTGTGGAGGTAGCCATGAGCCCCAATGAAAGAAGTGCTTAGCTTTTGGTCAGCAGTGCCTTACATGTAAAAAGTGAAATCATTTCAAAAGGTTCTGTAAATCAAAAGGGGAACATTATTTTATTAAAAGAGAGCATTCAAAGAGGCAAGTTGATCAACTAGAAAGCTGTGACCCTATTTTTATGCTGATGGTGTATCAGTGTTTGATGAAACAGTCAATTCAGTAGATTTGTGGGCAAATAATAAAGTATTTTGTACTGTTCTGATTAGTGGGGGACTTATAGTTTCATAGTTTCATAGTAGTGTACTAGGCTATCTGCCCTGGGGCACTTACAAGCCTAGCCAACAATGATGTGGCTTACGCCACCCCGTATTATACAGTTGCGCCACTCTAGTAGTGACACATGTGGGACCCCATTATTTAGTAAACTATACCTCTGTCTAGTAGTGACACTGAGGTGACTCCCGGGGTAAACTTACGATCTCCCATCCATGCATCGAGATTTTTCTTGAACAGTGCCAATGAAGGGCTCTGTCTCACATGAACTGGGATTTTGTTCCAGAGTACGGGTAACCTCTGTGTTATGAATCTATCCCTCCAGCATGTTTTATTCATATTTGTGCAGAGGTTGAAATCTTTAGCTCAAGCGTGGTTCTGGTGGATCTGGATTTTTGAGATGGAGCATGTCCATCAGTTCTTGGTTGGACATGGCCCTATATGTTAGGCACAAATCACCTCTGAGCAGGTGGTATGCTACTGAATAGAGCTGGAGTTTCTTTAATCTAGCTGGATAAGGCACATGTTTGAGACCCATGATCCTCTTGGTGAGGTACTTCTGGGGTCTTTCCAGTTGTTGCATGTGCCGGGTGAGATACATCCCAAATGGAGCATTATATTCAATCATGGGCCTGACAAGGGAGGAATATAGAGGTACAATGACCTCCTTTGATCTGGATGAGAATCCCTTCATGATGAGATGGGCAAGGTAGAATGTCTTTCTGACTACTTTGGCAACATGGTTGTCAAAGGAGAGGTCACTATCGACTTGAGTCCCCAGGTCTCTGATTACTTCTTCCGTACTCAGTGGGTTATTGTCTATGTGATAATTTGTGGGTACTTTGTTTTTCCCAAAGGGGATGACTATACATTTTTTGGCGTTAAGTTTGAGGCCATGATTCCAGCACCAGTTGTCCGTTTCAGTGAGACCTTTCTGTAGGATGTGTGTGTCAGCAGGTGAATCAACTATGGCACCCAGTTTGCAGTCATCTGCAAACTTTGTCAGCCATAATCCTCCCATATTTGCTTTCACATCCGAGAAGTAAATGCCGAATAAGAGTGGTCCCAAGACTGAGCCCTGTGGGACACCACTCGTGACTGGTTTTGAATCTGACATGGCTCCAGCAATTTTGACCTTATGGGTTCTGTTTTTAGCCAGTTTGCTACCCATCTTGTGACATATGGATTTACATTTAGGCTGCTGAGCTTGTCTATGATGCCAGAGTGTGGTATCGTGTCAAAGGCTTTAGCCAAGTCCAAGTAGGCAGTGTGGACAGCCTTGCCCTCGTCGATGGCACTAGTGACTGTCTCGAAGAAGTCAACCAGGTTTAAGAGGCAGGATCTGCCTTTTACAAAACCGAACTGGGTGGGATCAAGGGTCTGCAGATCTCCAATATCGCCATTTATGAGTTCCATGATGATTCTTTCCATAGCCTTGCAGACCAGGCTGGTCAGACTTATGGGGCGGTAGTTACCAGGGTCAGTAGAATTTCCCCCTTTGTGGAGTGGGACCACTGTTCCTGTGCACCAGTGTTCAGGTACATATCCTGTAGTGAGGCTAAGACTGAATAGCGTTTTTAGGTGCGGGTTGAGTTCATCTTGAAGTTCACGTAACACGCAACCGGGGATACCATCGGGTCCCATAGATGCTGTGCTTTTTGCTTTGTTGAGTGCTGATTTCACCTGTATGTCTGAGATGACAGGTAGGTTACATTCAGCAGGGATAATTGCTACATCTTTAGGGGGTGAGGGAGGGGAGAAATTTGCACTGAACCTATCTGCCAGAATATTGGCAATGTTGGTAGGGTCAGTGAATTATTTGTCGTTGTGTACCAACTCAGAGCATATCTGAGAATTTCCTCCCAAGGTTCTGACATAATTGAAGAAGGCCTTGTGATTGTCTTTGGTATCCTTGGCAATCTTTCTCTCAAAGTTGGCTTTAGATGTTTTTATGAGAGAACGTAGTTTATTACTTGTGCTGATCAGGGAAGCCTTTCCCTTGTGGGATTTGGCTTTGTCCTGCAGTAGCTTCCTTCTTTTGTTGTACAGTTTGTTTATAGCCGGGGTCCACCAAACCGGGCGTTTTCCCTTGGTGGAGAGGGTCTTGGTTTTAGTTGGGATTGCTTGATCCATGCATTCTTGGAGATGTCCGTAGAAGGCTGTTGTGTAGGATTAAGTATTTTGGGATGTGGTTTCCATTAATCCAGTAGGCTTAAAGGATATCATTTCTGACTTAAGGAGTGTAAAGTCAGCTTTTGAAAATTTTTTTACTGTAGTCTTTTGTTCTGGGAGTGGGGGTGGGATATGTACATCCAACGTGATCAGTTTATGGTCAGATCTTACTAGTGAGGGGTTTATATCCGGTGCGGAGCATTTGGACCCCATGTTTGTGATAATCAGGTCAAGTATATTATCTCTCCTCGTAGGAGAAGTGACCAGTTGCTCCATAGCATTTGAGTTAATGAATTCCAGGAATCTTTGGGCTAGGGTGTTAGGGCTAGAATAGTGGGCCCGTCTATGTTGGGGTAGTTGAAGTCACCCAATATGATGGTGTTTGGTGTGACATTCATATCCTCCAGTGTTTTCAGGAATGCTTGATGGGATTCCTGGGATTGGGAGGGTGTTCTATAACATGCGACCAGTTGTATGGCAGTTTTGCCTATGGTGAGTAAAACTTGTATGGTTTCTGATGCTTCATGGGTAGCCACCAATCGAGAGGTGTAGGTGTCCTTTATGAAAATGGACACTCCCTCCTTTGTGGTTCGGCCTGGAACTTGAGGCCGAAAAGCATGATATGAGGTATAGCCTGGTAGCGCTGGAGTGCTCTCAGGAGCCTTGAACCAGGTTTCAGTTACTGCACAGACATCGATGTTCTCCATACTGAGAAGTGCTTTGAGTGCCTGCATCTTGAGATTTAGACTCATGGCGTTGAGCAGCATTACCCTTAATTTTTTTCCATTTTTGTTTTTTACGGAGGTTGATTTGTCTTTTGAGCATTGCCTAAAAAAGGCACTATGGGGGTGGCAAGAGCCTTGGCCAGTATCCGGAAGCCCAGTGGTGACAGGTGCAAGCCATCCCTTGTGAAGCAACGCGGCTTGTCCAGCATGTCATCCCAGGCTGACAGACATTGGATCCCCCTAGAATGACACCAGTGATTAAGCCAATTGTTAAAACTGATCATTTTGTCTTTGTACTGAGGCATCATTCTTGGTGAAGGCAGGATGCTGCTCAGGGTCAGGGTCATACCAGTCTGGGCTACATAATCGGAGAGCTCCTCAATGTCTCTTTTCATGTAGTCCAGGGAGGTACGTCTCAGGTCATTCACACCAGCATGGACAGTGACTGCATCATACTTGTACTTGCTTTGGAGTGACCTGAGTGCGTGTGTAATGTGGCGGATCCTAGCTCCCGATAGGCAGCTCACCATTACCCTCTCCTTATTCAGCCTGGTAAGTGGAACATCGGTGTGTCTGACTATAGAGTCACCTATTACTAATGTCTCTGGCATAGTGTTTTGCCTTAGGGGCTGTGATTGTGTGACACACCTGTTGTTTGAGGTATGTGTTGTAGGTGTTACGTTTTGTGGGGGTGTATTTCTGGGTGTCTGCTTTGGAGGCCTCTGTTGTTTTGGTAAGTTTTTTATGAGAGCCTCCGAGTATGTCTTTGGGTTCTTATGTGTTTGGTTTGTAGTGGTGGTGGTTTTATGTGTGACCGGTTTTGCTTCGGGTGTGGGTACCTTCTCCTCCTGTCTGGTCTTGCCAGTCCTGAGTTGAGAGAGTTCAGCCTCCAGTCTGGCTATATAGTTGCATCTCTCACAAGTATTTGTGTTAGTAGGAAGGAGGAGAGGGTTGTCTGTGTACATGAGACAATTGTAACATTGTCTTAAGATTCCCAGGTTAACCAGCTGAACAAGAGAGGATGCTAGTGGTCTACCACTCGACATACTAGAATATTATAAGGAGTGCTGTGCCTTTAAGGGAAGTGGGTATTCACAGCGCCTAGTGGATGGCTGTAGTGCTTACTTTAGTATAAGATTGCTTACTTTATTATAAGAGTGCTTGCTAAGACTAGAAGTCCCGAAAACAAGTGCTAATATATACAGCTAAATAGACTGAGTAGAGCTTTCTAAGTGAAAAATTGAAGAGCAGACTTGGCGGAGCCAGAAATAGTTTAAACCTGTATAACCGCTGCTGCTTATGCGCCCAATCACAAAAACTCTGAGGCGGATTTTATACAGGGAACTTGAAAAGAGCTAGAAATGGTCCAAAGCAACCAATAATTTACAGCTCAAGTGCTGAGGTCACTTCCCCCCAGGGACAGATAGGCTGCTCAAGGCTCCCCACTCCCACTGGTGAGCTCAGAAACTTCCTTCTATCCAAGTAAGGCAATGGCCAACACAGGAACTACACACAGCCCAGAATACAGCAACGCCTGTATACTGGTCCAAACTAGTCGAGCAAAGGCGGGAAAACAAGGAGTATTTTTTTTGTTTTTGTTTTTCAGGAAAGCACACAGAAATGCCATTAAGCAATCAGTTAAATCGATTTACACAGGCTAGCACACTTTAGTGGGCAGCCTCAGCAGTTAAATTAACAAAAAAACAGTATTAATCGACCAGAGTCGACCAAAATACTACTTTTAAGTGCAGATACTTCAGAAATCAGCAGATAGACACAAAAACAGTTATAGCTAGTTAAATGAAAGCCAGAGAGGACAATGCAGATAAAAAAGCCAAAAAATACTTAAATCTGGAAAGTGGACGCTTCTTTCAGTTCTCTGTTGCCAGGACCCCTCTGCAGGACCACGTGGAGCTCTGCTTGGGTATATAGCCAGAAAAAAACACTCTGAGGCGGATTTTTATACAGGGAACTTGAAAAGAGCTAGAAATGGTCCAAAGCAACCAATAATTTACAGCTCAAGTGCTGAGGTCACTTCCCCCAGGGACAGATAGGCTGCTCAAGGCTCCCCACTCCCACTGGTGAGCTCAGAAACTTCCTTCTATCCAAGTAAGGCAATGGCCAACACAGGAACTACACACAGCCCAGAATACAGCAAAGCCTGTATACTGGTCCAAACTAGTCGAGCAAAGGCGAGAAAACAAGGAGTATTTTTTTTTGTTTTTTGTTTTTTCAGGAAAGCACACAGAAATGCAATTAAGCAAACAGTAAAATCGATTTACACAGGCTAGCACACTTTAGTGGGCAGCCTCAGCAGTTAAATTAACAAAAGAACAGTATTAATCGACCAGAGTCGACCAAAATCGAGTAGAGCTCAAAGTTGATACTGGGTCAAAGTTCAATGTTAGGTCAGCAGAAATGTTTGCCAAAGTAAGAGCTAGTGAGAAGCTTGATCTGGCAAAGTATGCGAAGCTCATTGCTTATGGTGGTGAAGAAATCCAAACCAAAGGCTCAGTAGTGCTTTCATGTTACTCTGTTGGGAACAGCTATGACTTGCAGTTTTACATAAAGAGACAAGTGCAGTCATTGTTAGGCCTCAGAGACAATTTGAAAATGGGACTGCTTTCATTTAATGCAGAAGTCCACCAAGTAAGCATGTGTAACAACGGGAATCTCGCACAAATTATTTGTTCTGATTATGCTGATCTTTTTGAAGACAAATAGGCAAACTCCAAGTTGTGTACTCCATGAAGTTAGACCACAAGGTAAGCCCAGTTATCAGACGAGTATGGAAAGTTCCAGTAGTCATGCAAGGCAAAGTCAAAGTTGAGCTAGACAGAATGGTGCATCTAGGAGTAATTTGTCCAGTAGAAGAACCAACTGAATAGGTATCCTCCATGGTGGTAGCTCATAAGAAAAGCTCAGATGAGATTAGAATATGTATTAATCTGAGAGATTTGAACAAAGCACTAAAAATACCTCATCATCCAATGTGCACAGTTAAAGAAGTTGCTGCTCTTATGCCAAATGACACTGTTTTTTCTGTCTTAGATGCAAAAAGTTCATTTTGGCAAATTTTGCTTGATTGAAAATCTTCATTGCTAACCACTTTCAGTATCAGTATGGCATTTTGAGAATGCCATTTGGGAAAAATGTTGTCAGTCAAGTCTTTCAGTATGCTATGGAGCAAAGTTTTTCTGGTTATCCATGTTCTAAAATAGTAGATGATATTCTTGTAGGAGGCAATGATGAAGTCAAATATGATAGAAACCTCAGGAAAATTTTGGAACATGTTCATGAAGTAAAGCACAGGAAAGTTCTGGAACATGCTCGTGAAGTCAATCCTAAGCTAAATTCTCAGAAATGTAATTTCTGGCTACGAGAAGTTACTTATGTGGGTCATTTGTTTACCAGTTCATGCTTATAACCAGATCCTTTCAAACAAACTGCAAGCTCCAGATTATGTAACGTCCTTGCAATGTTTTCTTGGCAAGTTTATTCCAGATTTGAGCGACCTTTCAGCACTGCTAAGAGAGCTGACACACAAAGATGTAACCTGGTCCTGGTTGGAACAACACCAAAGAGCATTTGATGTCCTGAAACAGAGAATTGCCAGTCCACCCACTTTAAGATATTATGGTGTTCACAAACCTGTAACTCTTTCTTGTGATGCTTCAAAATTTGGTCTTGGTGCAGTCATTCTTCAAGAGGGCAGACCAGTAGCCTGTGCAAACAGAACTTTAGCCTAAATTGAGATGCAGTATGCTCAAATACACAAAGAACTCTTGTCAGTTGTGTTTGCATGTTCGAAGGTCCATGATTATATTTATGGCAGACCTATACAAATTGAAACAGACCACCAACCTTTGGTCACTATTTTGAAAAAGCCAATGCACACAGCTCCTGTGAGATTGCAACACATGATGTTGAAATTGCAAAAAGTACAATTTTCATGTGGTTTACACAAAAGGCAGTCTTCTTTATGTTGCTGATACTTTATCCAGATTGCCCAGAAAAAAAAAACCCACTAAACAGCATGAGAATGAGAAACCTGCTTTTGAAGTCATGGAAGTGAGAAACTTTTCTTCCACACATCTTGATGAGCTTAGAATTCACATAGCTTCAGATCCAGTTCTTCAGAAGCTCAACCACTTTATCTGTCGAGAATGGCTGTCAAAGCAATTTTGTTTACCACCAGATGTGCGCAAGTATTTTCCTTACAGAGATGAGATTTTGATCGAAGATAGTATCATTATATATTAAAATCTTGCATTGTGGCCACCCAGGCACTGATTCTATCAAAAGAAGGGCGAGAGGACCAGTTTTTTGGCCTTCTATGTCAAAAGATATTAAGAAAGAACTTTCAGCTTGTTCTGTTTGTAATAGTACTAAACTGCATCAACCAAAAGAACCACTTCAGCTAAGCTAGATTTCTGAACTACCTTGGTCGACAGTAGTTACAGATATTTTCAAATGGAATGGTCAGCATTACTAGGTGTTAGTAGACTCTTACTGAAATTGGTTCGAGATTGGCCTACTTCCAAACCTGACTTCCAATACTGTCAGTACAAAGTTTAAGAGACATTTTTCTGTCCACAGTAGTCTGGATAAAGTAATTTCTGGCAATGGTGCACAGTTTACAAGTCAGCAGTTTAAAAGATTTGCTGAAACGTGGGAGTTTGTTCATGTTACTAGTAGTCCTGAATACTCACAATCAAATGGCCTGGCTAAACATGCAGTTCAAAGTGCAAAACAGCTGTTGTAAAAATCTAAATGTGACAATATTGATGTTTTTCTAAATCTGCTAAATCTCACAAACATATCTTGTGAAAATCTTCTTGGTTCTCCTGCCCTGAGGTTAATGTTGAGACAAACCAGAACCATACTGCCACTTAGTAAAAATGTGTTGGTTCCAAGTGCTAAAAACAACAAAACGATAAAAGTTCAACTTCTAAAGAAGTGTTTGTACCAAAAGTCCTACTATGATAAAACCAGCAAGCCTCTGAATCCATTAAAAGAAGGAGAAATAGTGAGGATGCAGACAGCAAAAGGATTTGACCGAATAGACTTGTGAAACATTTGTGTGAAGAACCGAGATAATATATCGTTGAGTCGCAAGGCATAGAATTCAGGCGGAATCGGAAACATTTACTACTGGTGTCTGAGCCAATGTTCCAACATTTTGCTTGTAACTGAGACTCTAATTCTCAGAGTGATTTAGCCAATGTTGCTGTTCCAGAGAACATTTCATAGTCTGTTCCTGTTCCTGAAAGTATACCCGGAAATCCTCAAGAAGAACATTCCTCACTGACTGCCCCTCTTGATAAACCCAGTTCTAATTATTACATTACGAGGTCAGGTCATATCTCAAGACCTAATCCTAAATACACAGCAACCTGGACATGATTGTTATTGTTTGTATATATCTTTATAATCTGCATGCTTATACAATTGTCATTTTCATTGCAGGACAGAATAGTCAAAGAGGGAGGATGTAGATCAGAGTGTGTGTTGTACCTTTAAGAGCCATTCCAGTCTGTGGGCACGTGCATGTAAGTACTGAGCACGTGCAAGTAGGAGTGCCATTTTGAGTGAGCAGCAAGAGTGAAAGCATGTATGTGTGTGTGTAGCAGTCAGTTTTAGTTTAATGTTTCAGTCACCCATCCTGATATGTTTTTGTGTAATAAACTACTTAAACAAACGTCCAGCCTCATTGTCTTATTTGAATACACAAGACAAGTGACACACATTTTGTTCACTAACCATAACTTGTTCTCATTTCCTGTTAAGGCTTAGAATTAAAGTCAAGTTCATGTATTGTTTATATCTGACATCCAGACCATTGTGGACATCTGACCTGAAGCCACACCTTCTTGATTTCAAAATATGTGTGCTTGAGTATATGCCTTTCAGATTGGGTGTAGGTGGGACAAAATTCCAGGAATCAAAATTTGTCAGTTCCAACCACCTGGAAAATACATTCCTAGGGTTTACAAATGAAACAGTCCCAGGCAAAAACATCTCCAGAAGACAAAATTAATGCAAATGCCATTTAATACTTTAGCTACTTATTAAAATACACAGAAAACCCAATAGTGAAGGCAATAAGTGGATTCTTCTAAAGCAAAATGACTTTTATTCAGTGTAAGCACTTTCGTAATGTAACCATTACTTCTTCAGACACAAAAAATTGCATAAAATACCCAGAATTTTATATACAAGTCAATAAAGCACTTCCAAGCAAATAACATAAAAATCCCTCCAAAATGTTAGTTAAGTTAAAGTGACAGTTTTCCAAAAGCATTCATATAACTGCATATTGTCATTAATACGATGCATATAAGCATATATATTTGCCATCATCCAAAACCATCTGTAAAAAATTATTTTAAAACATTTCTGCAATACATGCATTAAAGGCAGGTGCTGAAAAATCAGTGCTTAAACGTTTTAGCTTTTAGTACTGGCTTAAGAGGGACCATCTCATTTAACCCCGATCCCCGATGTGCCCCTAAATGTAGAATCCATTTCATTTCAGTGGATTCTGTATTATTTATCATGTCACCCATCCTAACACTATCTGGTTCAACCTGAAGAACTTGGAATAAAGACTTGTGTCTGTCACCCTCCAGCAATAAATGCTTAGTTATGGAACTATAATCATGACCCTTCCTTACACAATACATGTGATCTCTAATTATTTCCGTAAGTTGACGGTTAGTTTTTCCCACGTAGAATTTAAAGCAACATTCACAATGGGCAATATATACTACGTTCCTAGTGTTACAATCAGCACTACAGTTAATCTGCCAAAGATGCATAGTGTCAGGATGCCTAAAATATTTAGATTCGTCAATAAAAGAACAGAAGGTGCAATCTCCACAACTTCGTGCTTCTGTATTCATAGTAATGGAAGGTCTTATATTCCTAGGATAACACAACTGTTGCTTGAGGTTCAACCTATTCTTAAAAAGGAATTTTGGTTTATTACCTACTATTCCATTAGTCTCATCATCTAGAAGAAAGATGTGCCAATTCCTGTTTATTGTTTGTTTGACTAAATTTGTATCATGAGTGTAATGTAAAATCATAGGAACTATTGGACTGTCATCTGCTTTCTGTCTCAAAACCTTATTCCCTTTGGAAAAATAGGGCTTCCCCCTTCCTTCTCTTTCATGTCTTACTTTTAAATAGGCATGGTTAATTTCTTTTCGTGAATAGCCTCTATTAACAAAGGCTTCATTCAAGCATCCCATTGTCTTTTCAAAATCAGTGTCTAAAGATGACAGTCTCGATAGCCTTGGTGCTTGTTCTTCCACTATACCCTTAAACGTATGTGGTGGGTGCATACTATGTATTTCCAAACATTAAGGGTGATAACAGTCCTTCCTGTGTATACAAGTATGCAAATCTACTCCATCTCAAAATACTGTCACATCCAGAAAATTAATCCTAGATGCAGAGCTCTGACACGTAAACTTTAAAAAATGACTGCTATTATTTAGTCAACATAGTGCACAAGTTGCTGCTGTTCGCCCTTCCATGCTATAAAAAGATCATCAACAAATCTTCTGTAAAATCTAACACTGGAGTCACCCCCTACTTGTATGACTTCTATCTCCCACTCCATCATTACGAGGTTTGGATATGAGTTGGCCCAGCTGGTACCCATCACCACTCCGGCTGTTTGCCAATAATATTTCTCAACAAAGAGAAATACATTGTGTTCTAATACTAATTCCAGGAGCATACATATAAAATCTACTCTATGCTCTTCATAAGAACCTTGCCTAAGTAGACGTCTTTTGACCATTCTCAAACCTTCTGTATTTGGAATACACATTAAGAGGGAGGCTACGCCTAAAGTTACAAACAAATCAAAAATATCTCGACCTGCTGTAAATGCATACAAATCAACTAGGAAGTGCTCCGTGTCCCTTAATACAACCCGATGCCCATCTAGAACTTTTCTAAGCTCTTTATCTAAGAATATAGAGATTGGCTCAGTGAGCCACCCTGCACCTGCCACTATCGGTCTAAACTTTGGCTTGAGAGGATCTTTATGTATTTTAGGAAGGCCATGCATTCGAGGTATGAGGGATTATTTACAGTGAAATAATTCAACATTTCTTTAGTTAAATAGCCCATACTTTCACAGAGGGTCCTATGAACACTATTAATCATTTTCTGAATGACATCTAATGTAACAGGTTTATACACATTTAAGTCAGAAAGCATATTTTTCATTTCCATAGAGTAACAAACTGCATCTAATATAACTACAGGCCCACCCTTGTCAGCAGGACGGATCACAATGTCCTTATTATTCTGTAACTTAACAATGACAAGTTGCTCAACTTTAGTTAAATTACCAGCTTTCCTGACATGCATATTGTCAAAACTGTCATACAATTCATTCTCACAAGCTTGTAAAAATATTTCAGCATTAGGTGGCAAAATAGGCACAAATACACTTGGTTTTCTATAAACAAACACTTCTCTGACACTATGCATCTTTGGCAGATTAAATGTAGTGCTGATTGTAACACTAGGAACATAGTAGATATTGCCCATTGTGAATGTTGCTTTAAATCTTACCTGGGAAAAACTAACCGTTATCTTACGGAAAGAATTAAAGATCACATGTATTGTGTAAAGAAGGGCCATGATTATAGTACCATGGCTAAGCATTTATTGCTGGAGGGTGACCGACACAAGTTTTTATTCCACATTCTTCAGGTTGAACCGGATAGTGTTAGGATGGGTGACATGATAAATAATACAGAATCCACTGAATTGAAATGGATTCTACGTTTAGGGGCACATTGGGGATCAGAGTTAAATGATATGGTCCCTCTTAAGCCAGTACTAAAAGTTAAAAAGTTTAAGCACTGATTTTTCAGCACCTGCCTTTGATGCATGTATTTTAGAAATGTTTTAAAATATTTTTTTACAGATGGTTTTGGATGATGGCAAATATATATATATGTTTATATGTATCGTATTAATGACAATATGCAGTTATATGAATGCTTTTGGAAAACTGTCACTTTAACTTAATTAACATTTTGGAGGGATTTTTATGCTATTTCATTGAAAGTGCTTTATTGACTTGTATATAAAATTCTGGATATTTTATGCATTTTTTTGTGTCTGAAGAAGTAATGGTTAAATTATGAAAGCGCTTACACTGAATAAAAGTAATTTTGTTTTAGAAGAATTCATTTATTGCCTTCACTATTGAGTTTTCTGTGGATTTACTTGGACTACTCATTACACCTTGGTCTGTGGGATTTTTGGATTGTCTGTTTTGATACTTATTAAAATACATACAATTCCTCTGCCAAAAGTAAAGATTGTAAACTGTCAATAAAGTATCAAATCATACAAATGTGTGAAAAAAAAAATCTCTCTTAAAGTTACAGTGGCATTTACTTTTAAGGAACAAAATATTTTGTAAATGTTCTGGAAGATCATTAGCCATTATCTCACTGCTTCTTATGATAAACACTGTGTCTAAACCTTTGGACTACATAGTATATTTGTCTTTCCTTATACTATTAAAATAGGTCAGTCAGTTGTTTAAGTACTGTTACATATTAGGTCTGATGACATTTTCAAAGCAATTGCAGTTAAGACATATTACAATCACAAAAATGCAATGCATGCACACCTTTGAAAGATACATTAAAATTTCATTTTACATTATGCACTTTTTATTCCCTTTTGTGTTTAAATAAGATAACACAGGAATATAATCACTTAAACCATAGCAGTCATACAGTTCAAGCACATTTGCCATCAGGTCTCTGTAAGAATAACTCATTCATAAAATCCACATCTCATGCACCTTCAGAAGTAAGCTGCAATACCAGAAATTTAAATTGTAGTCATCTTCAGTCCCTGATGCATGATCTAACAGCACATTTGCATAGCTATCTCTTTTAATGTCAGAAATATATTCCCTAATGCATGTATTTTTTAGAATGTAAAACATAGACAAAAAGCTACATAAATTGAAGTTGTGTTTCTATAGGTTGCAAGACCATTAAAATAAAACTTATAACATAAAAAAGGTTAAAAAGTACATCAGTAGTTCTGATATTCCTGCAAGCTGCACAACTGTTACAGAGGAAGGTGCCTGGAACACTCCATATGTTTCTTTGGTTTACTTTCTCAAATATCTTTTAAATTCTCACTTTTTCTTGGAGTAAAAACAGGCTGTACAGAAACGTTTGATCTGACATACTTGCTGGATAAAGACTGTGTATCATTTTCTTCTAATTATGTTTTTTGTGCACTTAATGGATCAAACTAAGATACATACCTCATACCGCATCCTGCTAAAGTTACCACTTACTGTCTTTCTTGCCCCTTGTGACTGCTGTTCAGCAACAAATGCAGAGTAAGTTGCAAACCAACATTAACTTTAATTTATTTATTTATTTTTGGTTTAACAAATCTATATAGTATCTCCAAACTACTAATCTCCATTTATCTCATTCATAGCTTTTGCCCTTAAACATCATCTGTAGTAATTCTACCCACAAGTTATCTGTCCCATGGGGAAATTTGTTTTTTAAAAAAATATGGGTAACAGCTTTTAAAGTGCAACAGGTTGTTTCCTGTCACTGATTTCTTGTATAACATTATTTATTTATTTATTTATTGACGTTTGTTAACCGGGTTTGTCCAACTGGGGTTGTGGCCCATTTTCAGTGGAGACCCGAGGAGAAAAGCTCCAGTAATACATTTTAAAACAAGTACAATTTTAAACAATATTGATATAATAGCAGTTATAGCAAAACGATTCACATATGTTGGGTTACATGCATAAAGTTAAAGTTGCATTAAAAAGAAGCTAAGTAACAATTTAACATTGATATAGTTCAATAGGTCAACAATAAACATTTTTTGTTTGTATAAAATTGTTCAAATGCATAGTAGACACATTGGAGAGAGAGGTGTAATGAGGTACTAAGTATGGTCCTTGTGAGGGTACATAAAGGGAAGGAAGACTAGGTAGGATCATGGCAAGGGCAGGTTCTGGAATTGAAAAAATAAGCTTTTAGTTCATTTTTCAAGTGTGAGGCATGGGAGATTGAATGTAAGTCAAGGGGAAGTTTGTTCCAAGCATGGGCAAGGGAGTGTTTGTAGAGTAGTTTGCCTACTGAACTTTTTGGGTGGTAGATATCAAGTAATTGTTGGTTAGAAGTACGGAGGGTCCAGGATGGGATGTAGATGGAGACTAAGGAAGATAGAGATGGACAGAAGGAGGGTTTATAAAGAATAGAGTTTAGCATATGAAATTGATAAGATAGCAGAAACTGGGGAAGTTCAAGCCATTGAAGAGAGTTTAAAGACATTCAGTGGTGTGAGTTGTATGGGGAGTTAGTAATGAATCTGGCTAGTTTATGGTAAGTCTGTTGCAGTTTGTTTAGAGTGGAGGCCTGGATATTGGTAAGAACTGGGACGGCATATAAGAGGGAGGGGAGGAGGAGTGCCTGGCCCAGGGTAAGTCTAGATTCAGGGGTTAGGAATTTTTTGTTCCGATATAGCATACCTAGTTTCTGTTTTGTTTTTTTTATACATTGGAGTATGTGTAGGTTGAACTTGAGTTTGTCATTGATAATGACCCCTAGGAGTTTTGTGTGGGTGTCAGGTTGGATGTTTGTATTGTTAGAAGATGTAATAAAAAAGGAGGTTTTGTGATGAGAAAGAGAATGGGGAAGGGAAAGTAGGAGTTTGGTCTTTTTGGGATTTAGGATCAATAGGTTGTGAGAGAGCCATTGTTCAGTGGATAGTAGGGCCTGTTGGGTCAGGGAGTGTAGTTCAGGAATGTTATTTGAGATGGATATAAGTGTGGAGTCGTCAGCATACTGAATAAGGGAGGATTCTTTGCATGATGTGTAAAGATCATTGGTGAAGATGTTAAACAAAAGGGGTCCCAAGATGGAGCCTTGAGGAACACCAGTGGAGATGGGAAGGAAAGGTGAGGAGGATGAGAGCCATTTGACATATTGTTCCCTGCCAGATAGGTAACTATTAAACCAGGCAAGTGCGGAGGGGGATAGGTGGAGATTTTCGAGCTTGGATAGTAATAGAGGATGAGAGACAGGATTGAAGGCTTTGGAGAGATCTAGGAAGACACAGGAAATTAGTTTATTGTTGTCTAGGGCCTCTGCAATGATATGAGTGAAGGAGAGGAGGGCAGTGCTAGCCAATTTGTTATTTTCTTTATACACAAGGCCAAAAAAACTGAATCATTCTTAAAGCTACAGTGGCAATCAGTTTTAATGAGCACTGACATTTTGTAAATGTTCCGTAAGATCGTTAGCCATTTTCTAATTGCTCCTTATGACAAATCTCTAAAACAACTAAAGAATATTACTAAGCCAATTCTTTTGACAAAATAAACCATTGTTTGTCTTAAAAACAATGTAAGGGCAGGTATAGCTAAAAGCTAATGGAGTACCCATGACTATTCTTTATTTTGCAAATAATAGTCACAGCCACATAAGAGTAAATTGTTTTCAAGTATGAATTCTGCTAAGTTCATTTTGTTTAAAAAAAATGGCTCTCGATATGTGATGAAAGTGAATAACAACCAACACATTCCATCTAATCCTTCCTGATGATGAATACTGCGTATAGGGTACTGATATCAACTCTCATAAAATATCTTTCTCCTGTATTTCTGTCTTGCTTAGCTGAGTCAGAGCATCTCCTGGGTCCAAAATGAAACCACATATTTTTCTTACCAGTAGTTACAATATATGAGCTAAAATTTAGAAAAGGTCTGAGTGATATAACCTTCCCCACCATCAACTGATGTGGTGGGTGGCAAATAGAATTTTTATGGACTTTTGGGATGCGGTACAGTGGTAGCGTTGTTACCTCACAGCAAGAGGTTCTCCCGTTCAATTCTCGGCTTGGCTTGGGAGTACCTTCTGTGTGGAGTCTGCATGTCCTCCCCGCGGTTGGGTTGTGTTCGAAAGACATGTGTGCGTAAATGGGCATGCCTTCATTGAAGGTTGGGCATCGAGCTGGCACCTCGGCGTTTCGTAAAAATCTACTGCCAGTCATTAGCGGACCAGAGTTCTGCTGTGGCAACCCCTTACCGGGAAAAAGCCGAAAGACAAACAAACATGGACTTTTTGGGATGCCATGAAATAAGTCTTTTAAATCCACTAACTTGGAAATGTTTATAATGTGATTCTGATATATTCAAATGTATTGTAAACCAGATCTTCCGGCAACTCAGTAGTATTTTAAATAGTCTAAGTAAATAATTCTTATGTTTTATAGGATTCCTAATCATTTAATTCAGCCATTCATGTGTTGTTATAATGTTTTTTTTTTATCCATTGTTAGTGCGACCACACCTTTTCAGCCTTATTAATAACAATATCTTCCCTACGTCTAAGATTTGGCAATTATCTTCTTTATTTTTTATTTAATTATTAAATATTTGGCCTATCATTTGTTAGATTCCTTACCTTAGAACAGCATGCTATCTGAAAAAGTTGTATAGTTGGATTTAAAAGTGGGTTACAATTAGATCATTTTTGCATTAACTAGTTGAACAGTGACATTCTAATAGTGCAAGAGATTTTCTACCCTTTTTAGTTTTCCCTGTTCTCTGCAATTATTTAAGTGGAGAGTTAATATATTTAGGTAAAGGGGATGGGGTAAAACCCTTCATATGAGTGGGCGTAAAAGGAATGTATAAACCAATGTTATGGGTGAACTGTCTTGCATACTTAATTCATCCATTTTGTTTTCAGTGGGTTATAAAGTCAACTTTTCTTTCTTTTCAAAGTGCTCCTATGTGTAAGGTGTAGGTTGTATGCCATTTAATAGAGAACTAGAACAGAGCACAATATTTCATATCAGACAGTGGCTATACAAATCTGAGAACTCTGACTAGCTACTGTACCACATAGAGAGATAATTATGCAATATCAGTATGTTATTTTATATATATATATATATATATATATGTTTGTATATATACGGATCTATGTTGTTTAAAAGAAAGCGCATTTAAATGAACATTACTTACCCGAGCTCATTCCTCTGATATGCCTATTACAATGAACGCACGGACTGCCAAATTCCTTTCCCTGTGAAAGGAGCCACTTGGTCACCATGGCAGTACACTGAAACGAAGCCAAACTAAACCCACCAAAGTGGGGGGCTTCACCCCCCCCCCCCACACATACACACACCCTACTTAAATATACCAACTCTGAGTTTGCACTAAACTGAAGAGAGGGAAAAGTTCATCATGGTGGCTAAGTGGTTCCTTTCACAGGGAAAGGAATTCGGCAGTCCATGCGTTCGTTGTAATGGTGTTTTGGAGGAATGAGCTTAGGTAAGTAACGTTCATTTAAGCGTGCTTTCGTTTAAACAATGTAGACCCATATATACATATATATATATATATATATATATATATATATATATATATATGTATTTATACCAGATGAATATATAAAAGAATCAAAACTGCCTCCTTCTTATGATGCAGAGTTAATAGTTGGATTGTATCACATTTATTCAGATTAAGTAAGATTAGATTTTTTTTAAATTTGCAAATGAGTGACAGAAGCTTTGGTATTGTTACCATAACATTCAAACTTGTTGTTGTGCTACTGCTGTGTATCAGTTTGCTTATACATAGCTTAGAGTACAAGTACAACAAACACTTGTAAGATGCCCATTTCAGGGGGAGAAAAGAAAGAAAACAACATTTAAAAAGTGATTTTAAAATAAGTTTTTTTTTTGGGGAGGGGGGCAAACCCTTCACTCACAATCCATTTCTCCATCCATCCATTCTCAGCCCCTTTTTCCTATTTTGCACACATGGTTGGGGTGTCACTTGAACAGTGATAATCATCTCGAGCAAAGGTTTACACCCCCAGGTGGCAAGCCCTGCTGCGGTAGTTCATCTGTAGCACACACAATCACACTTACGGCCAATTTAGAGTGTCCAACCCACCTACTGCATGTCTTTGGAATGTGGGAAGAAACTGGAGCACCAGGAGGAAACACACATGATCACAGGGAGGACATGCAGACTTTGCACAGAAGGCACCCCAGCTGCGAATTGAAGAACTTTTGCTGTGAGGTGACAGTGTGAACCACTGCACCACCATGGACACCTACCCCATTCTTATTATAATCAACTTTGAGGTCAACATGTATAGGGGAAGGCAGACTTACCTTATTAGCTCCTATGTTTGAGCATTGCTAAGTTTAATTAAATGTGCATTACTGTACACTTGATTGTTGTAGTGATGTTCTACTTCTACATAGGCTGCAAGGAAGACTTTAATAAAGTAAGCAGAATTAAAACAAATAAAGACCCCCTGAGGACTACCTGTGATCACCAGACAATATGCTGAATAAAATTATTTCAGCTTTGGTCTCATATTGTACCAAGCTTCTATTTATATATTTCAAAAACAATACAAGACTGATGTCATATTTATTCAGACAAAGATAAGGATTGATGTGATATTTATTCAGAGTAAACGTACTTTATCAAATTTCTGGTTTAATTAAACATACAGAACACTTACAGGAAGGCTGCAGTCTTCCATGTTACATTTTAAAACAAAAGTTGCAGTTTCAGTGAGACAGGATCTTGCTCTCCAAGAGCCATATTCATGAAGAGCAGTGTGTGAACACCAACTTCTGTTCCTTCTGAAGTTTCTACTTCACAGTGCTTACAAACTGAGAACATGACTGAAGTTAGACCATAAGATGATAGCTCTTTATGCATGAAACTGTTTCACACTTATACTGAGTTGTAACATTAGCCTCTTTCCACTGCAGAAAATACATATTACTTTAATATCGACAAGGTAACACTCGATAGGTTTACCAGAGAGATACCGTTCTTTAAATATGCTATTGATGAACCATGTCTGTTCTCTCACATTTGTATTGTGTCTAAACCTTTTAACTGACAAATTCCTCATGTCAACATTATTTCAAAAGTAAATTGAATTGCTTAAACTTAAAATGGGAATCAGACAGATTAAGATCTGAAATGAATGAGAATGTAAATTAAGTACATCACTTATGTCTTTCATCTTCATTTACAATACAATTGTTTTCAAGTGGGCATGCACACTCTATTTTGTTTTTCCTTGTTTTCATTTATAAAGCTATTACATATTTCTTATTGCCAAAACAGAGACTAAATATATTTCCTTTGTGACCGTTTTGTTTCTTAACTAGGGTTAATAGGATAGAGAGTTTAGAGTTATTTTAATTTAATTACCCTACTGGTAGGTGAAGATTGAACTTTCCAATGTCAGTTGCTTGAGGTTCAGCCTGCTGGCGATTGGAGTTCCTCCATAGAAAATCACTTTTGGTGAATTATGCTGACAATGATGCCCTTTTGTACAGAATCTCCCCTCTTCTTTGAGTTGGTATAACTGTGGAGTTGGTATGTATAAGTTCAGGGGGTGGAGGGCTAGCACCCACATCAAGGTGCACTTGAACTGTTTTTTTTTTTTTTTTGGCAAATGCAGGGATTCTGATCCTAGGGACATTTTCTTTTGTCTCCTCGTAGTGGAAGCTTTTAATGTAATCTGATACGTGACTTTTCAATCTTTCAATCATTTTATTTTTTAAAAGTATCAGTTATCATTTTTTTTTGTGCCCATCATATTTGGTCAATTATGCTACATAATATCACTGAAATAATTATCTATTGGATTATTTTATTTTGTACACTGTATAAGTAGTCACTCTCATTTGAGTGTTGGTAATATTGCATGTACTTGTAACCCCATGAAGCTTGCAGGGATTGCCAATGCCACTGCGACTAAATCTTGCATTCTACATACAACTGAACAGGATTGCTTTCTTTTACAAAATGAATTTATTTTTTTAAATAAATGTTCTATTTTAAAAAATTGAATTGCTTTTTTCCTATTTTGCATTTTTTGTTTGTGGTTAATTTGTGCACTGATGCCCGTTTACTGAATCTGCATGCATTTGAGATTTCTGTGGTGTGCGGCTAGTGCATACTTTGACTCTGCCAGTGTCAGCGATTGGATGTCAGAGTAGGAAATTTTAATAGGTTATTTTTATTTGAAGTTCTTTGGTTTATTTGTTTGTGCCTCGTAGCAGTGGTTTGTGCCATGGAAGCATATCTTAGAGTTTTTTAATTTTTTTTTTGGTTAATGAATTGCTACTGTAATGTAATGTAATGGTAGCCAATTTGTTAGTGTGGAAGCTTCAGATGGATTACCTTTATCGTGAATGTCTCATGCTGAATAATCCTTTAATACTTCAGGCCTGTTAAATAACTGTTTCAGCAGATAGACTGCAGAAATCAGGCACATTTCACTGCCAGTGTATAGCTGTGTGTGTGTGTGTGTACATATTTATTCATATTTAATGACACAGATGTGGGCTTACTAGCACACTGCAAGAAAACTACTCCCATAAGCCCATTAAAAATAAAAGATAAAACCAATAGAAATCATCTGTCGACCATCTGCATATGATGACCTTTTGTGGTCATCAGTTATGGTGTGTCAATGTAATGCAGTAAATATATATATATATATATATATATATATATATATATATATATAGTCATATTTGTGTGTTTATTTTATATTGGCTATATGTGTGGTTATGTTTGCATATGCCTGTGTGAATTTATATATACATATAAACACACACACACACACACACACACACACACACACACACACACACACACACACACACACACACACAGACAGACATATATATATATATATATATATATATATATATATATATATATATATATATATATAATTTTATATCTCAACAACCACAACACCGAACATTATTTTTTCCCTGAAATGAAAATAATGAATACTGAAAATCCCAAAGGGCCAATTTTTCCCAGGGCAAGTAAACACTTGCCCAATGTGGGGAAACATGCCATTTTCTTCACTATAGTATGATCCAGGAGGTGGTTTATATACAGTGGATATAAAAGGTATACACACCCCTGTTAAAATGCCAAGTTTTTGTGAAATAAAAAAATGAGACCACAATAAATCATTTCAAAACTTTTCCGACCTTTAATGTGACCTATAACCTATACAATTCAATTGCAAACCAAACAAACCTGTTGGGGGAAAAATATAAAAAATAAAAAACGTACAATAAACTAGTTACATAAGTGTGCACACACTTAAACTGATACTGTGTTGAAGCACCTTTTGATTTAATTACAGCATTTAGTCTTCTTGGGTACACACCTGCCATCAATTAAAGAGACTCTGATTAACCCCAAATAAAGTTCAGCTGTTCTAGTAGGATTCTCCTGACATTTACTCAGTTGCCTGCTACAGCAAAAGCCATGGTTCACAGAGAGTTTACAAAGCATCGAAGGGATCTCATTGTTGAAAGGTATCAGTCAGGGGAAGGGTACAAAAAAATTTCCACAGCATTGGATATATCATGGAACACAGTGAAGGCAGTCATCAAAAAGTGGAGAAAATACAGGACAACAGTGATGTTGCAAGGAACTGGATGTCCCTTCAAAATTGATGAAAAGACAAGACGAAAGCTGGTCAGGGAGGCTGCCAAGAGACCTACAGCAACAATGAAGGAGCTGCAGGAATTTCTGGCATATACCGGTTATGTACTACATGTGACAACAATCTCTCATATTTTCCATATGTCTGGACTATTGGGTAGGGTTGCAAGATGGAAGCCTTTTCTTACACAGAAAAACATCCAGGCCCAGCTAAAATTTGAAAAACAACACATCAAGTCTCCCAAAAGCATGTGAGAAAATGTGTTATCGTCTGATGAGACCAAGGTTGAACTTTTTGGCCACAATTCCAAAAGGTACGTTTGGTGCAAAAACAACACTTTGCATCACCAAAAGAACACCATCCCCACGGTGAAGCATGGTGGTGGGAGTATCATACTTTGTGGTTGCTTTTCTTCAGCTGGAACTGGGGCTTTAGTCAAGGTGGAGGGAATTATGAACAGTTCCAAATACCAGTCACTTTTGGCCCAAAACCTTCAGGCATCTGCTAGAAAGCTGAAGATAAAGAGGAATTTCACCTTTCAACACGACAATGACCACAAGCATACATCCAAATCAACAAAATAATGGCTTCACCAGAAGAAAATTAAAGTTTTGGAATGGCCCAGCCAGAGCCCAGACCTTAATCCAATAGAAAATCTGTGGGGTGACCTGAAGAGGGCTGTGCACAAACGATGCCCTCGTAATCTGACAGATTTGGAGTGCTTTTCCAAGGAAGAGTGAGCAAATATTGCCAAGTCAAGGTGTGCCATGCTGATAGACTCCTACCCAAGAAGACTGAATGCTGTAATTAAATCAAAAGGTACTTCAACAAAGTATTAGTTTAAGGGTGCGCACACTTATGCAACCAGCTTATTGTGCATTTATTAATTTTTATATTTTTCCCCTAACAGATTTGGTTGTTTTTCAATTGAATTGTACATTTTATAGGTCACATTAAAGGTGGGAAAAGTTTTGAAATGATTTATTGTGGTTTCATTTTTTTATATCCCAAAAACCTGGCATTTTAATAGGGGTGTGTACACTTTTTATAACCACTGTAGTTAGTGGGTGTGGGGGACACAGACCCCCACAATGGGGGGTGTGGGGGGCACAGACCCCACCTAGAGGGGTTTTATGTAGTCCAGTGTGGTTATGTGACATTTTGGACAAGTGTTTAGTTGCCCTGAGAAAAATCGTCCCTTTGGGATTTTTAGTATTTATTTTTGTTTTGGGAATATAACGTTCGGTGTTGTGGGTGTCGAGATATAAAAGTAGATCCATATGTGTGTATATATATATATATATATATATATATGTATATATATATATATATATATATATATATATATATATATATATATATATCCATATATGGTTCCCATTCAGAAGCCTGAAACATCATAAGCCTGAAAATCAAAATCCTGAAACCAAAAGCCTGAAAATTCAGAATCCTGAAAACTCAAAATCCTGAAAGACCAAAATCCTGAAACTCAAAATCCTGAAAACACAAAATAGACATACTGATGTCATTGTGGCTTTGCTATTGTTAGCCCTGTGGTGTTAGGTCATGCGTTGGGGTCAGGTAAGTGTGCGGATGGTTTTATTTTAGGGTTAGGGGCGGTTTAAGTGAGTTAGGGTTAGGGCGCAGGTTAGGCATGTATGCAATAGTGACAAATATTGGGGTTAGGGGTTTAAGTGAGTTAGGTTTAGGGCGCGGGTCAGGTGAGTGTGCGATAGTGACGGACCTTAGGGTTAGGGTTAGGGTCAGGGTCAGTTGGTAGATATTAGTGTCTTTATAGTGACATATTAGCATTATTTGTGTTTTCAGGATTTTGAGTTTCAGGATTTTGGTCTTTCAGGATTTTGGGCTTTCAGGATTTTGAGTTTTCAGGATTCTGAATTTTCAGGCTTTTGGTTTCAGGATTTTGATTTTCAGGCTTATGATGTTTCAGGCTTCTGAATGGGAACCATATATATATATATATATATATATATATATATATACATACATTTATGTAATATGTCACATTACTTACACTGATGTGGAAGTTTGCTTCATAAAAAGGATAGTCATTGCATGACAAATATGTTCCTCCCTCATGATCTGATAGCTTGCTGAAGAAGGCTTACAACTCTAGTCCTAGTGTTCACTGAACTGTTTGATTTGTGGAGACATATGAGGTCTTGAACTGCTTGATCCCTAATAGGTTCATAGGTAGGTACTAGGCTATCTGCCCAAGGGCCTATGTAAGCCTAGCCAACAAGGTTCCCTGGCTTTCGCCACCCAAGAGGCAAGGCACAGAATACTCCTAAGCTGTCTATAGAACACTGAATATAGGGCAAAGCCTCCAGCCTGTTTTTGGTAGCTTAGGTCTTTTAAGCCTGTAATCCTTTTTGTTAAGAACCTTTGAGGCATCTCTAATTGCTTGATGTGCCTAGTAAGGTACAACCCAAAGGAAGCTTTGTATTTAATGATAGGCCTAATTTTTATGGCATGTAGAGGATTAAGGACTTCTTTGGATTTAGATGAGATACTGTTTGCAATCAGTTGTGCCAGACAGAAGGATATCCTGTCTACTGTTGCAAACTGATGATCAGAGGAGAGGGAATTATTTACCCATGTCCCAAGGTATCTGACATCATCTTCATTTTGGAGTAGGTTATTTTATACTTTAAGGTGCTTGGAGGATTTGTTTACCAAATACAGTAGTACTACATTTTTTAGCAGTTAGCTTTAGCTCATTTTCTGGGCATCAGCTATTAACATGTGAAAGTTCATATTGTAGATTCTGCGTATCAAAAGGGGATTTGAGTATGACACTCATTTTACAATCATCTGCAAACTTGGTTAACCAGGAATCCCCATTTTTGATTTGGAGATTAGGGAAGTATATGGAAAACAGCAGATGTCCTAGCATGGATTCCTCAGGTACCCCACTAGTTACCTTCTTGCCGTCTGGGGATGCACCTGCCTCTTTCACTATGTGGGTTCTGTCCCTCAGGAAAATCTGCTAACCACCTAACTACATAGGGATCAATTCTGAGCACATTTATCTTGTTAATTTTCCTAGCATGTTGTATGGTATCAAATACCTTGCTGAGGTTAATGTATGCTGTATGGACAATGTGACCACTATCCACGGCTTGTGTTACTCTCTCAAAAAAGTTTACCAGCTTCATTAGACAGGATCTAATGTTAACAAAGCCAACTGCTGAGGATCAAATCTTATAAGATTTTTAATATCATAGTTTATTAAGTCAGTTATGGCCTGTTATACAGCCTCGCTGATGAGGCTTGTCAGGCTGATGGGTCTGTAATTTCTGGGGTCTATGGTTGGGCTTCCATTATGAAGTGGCATCACAACCACTATGCTCCACACCACCAGGAAAAAGCCTGTAGGTAAGCTCAGGTTATATAGACATAGGATCCAGTCTACCAGCATTTTTAATGCTGTTCACCAGGCAACTTAGTATATTATGGGGTCCCTCAGAGGATGCAGTTTTTGGGGGTTTGGAGAGTACTTTACCAAGTGTTCTTTAGGGATGATTGGGGTTTGAGACCCTTAGGGATATGTGGGTTTTGAGTACATGACTCTGGGGTGAAAATTGCACTTCATTTGTTTGTTAATATATTTGCAATACCCACTGGATCTGAGTAGGTAGTGCTTTTATGAATAAGATCAGAGAAGTATTGGTGTTGTTTTGTAACCTTTAAGTAAACAGGAAAATTTTGGTAAGATTGGTATGCAGTTATCCTTAACTTTCAATGCCAGTCTAAGTTCATGGAATGCCTTTGTTTTTTGGATGGTATTTTTCAGTACCATAGATAATGTCTTGGTGTTGCCCTTGATTTGTGGGTCTTTATTTTTGCTGTTTATAATAAAATGCCTTTTCCTTTTATTGTACATTTGTATTTATGCATGTGGACCACCAGGCTGGTTTGCTGTTACACCCCATTTAGTTTTGTTCAGGTAGGGACTGTCAGATTAAAACAGTTTTCTAGTTGAGTGTAGAATTTATTTTCATAACTACTAGCCATATCAACATTTTGGGAGTTGCAGGTATTCTTCAGCTTTGAGATTTCTTCACAGAGTTGCAGGAGGTTTATATATTTAAAGTCTTGGAGTACCGTGATATTTGCCTCTGTTTGTTTAGGGATTTTTCAGGAGAAGGGTTACCAATTTTTGCTCTTGTTTGACTGGGGAAGCGTGTACCAGTGGGTACTGCATATAGGTTCATAGGAGAGCCCTTACGAGCCTAGCCATTATTACCTGTATTTTACACAATTTTCAGTCCCTAAGGGTTGAATGATGGCTTAAATTTGTGCCTATTCCTCTGAGTATTGTACAGACTGCTGCTGTTCATAAGGGACATGGGCACCACCTCAGGAGTGAATTTACAATTCCCAATCCATTGATCCAATCTGCGTATGAAGAGCGTCAGGAAAGTGCTCTGCTTTACGTTAATAGGAAGCCTATTTTAGAGACAGGGTAATCTCTGAGACAAATATCTGTCTCTCCAGCATGTTTTGTTCATGTCACAGACCAGGTTTAGATCCTTGAAATGGGTAACCCTCATGCAGTTTGTCTTGTGAATGTGTCACAGATGTGTAACATCAGGGCTGGATTTGAGAGTGCCTTGTAGATTGGGCATAGATCACTCCTTAATAGTTGGTAGAAGGCAGAGTAAGGGGAAAGGGCTTTTAGTCGAGCCACAAAGTACATGTTGTTTACACCCTGTATTATTTGTAAGGCACCTCTGAGGCCACTCCAGTTGTTGTTAGTGCCTGGTCAGGTACATGCCAAAAGGTGCATTGTACACAATTATTGGTCTGTTGTGGGACGAGTACAATAGGACTGTAACTTCCTTGGATCTGGATGCCATGCCTTTACTTACAAGCTATTACATATAGAAAGACTTCATCCCCACTGTGGACACATAGTAGTCAAAGTTCAGGCTACTGTATCTGTGCACCTAGTTTCACCTCTAGGTCCACTGTTAGGATTGTGCTATTTATGTTGTACTTTGCAGGGATATTTGAATTCCAAAAAGGTATAATTATGCATTTTTTGTATTTAGTTTAAGCTATGGCTTTGGTACCAATCATTTGTCTGAGTCAGACCCTTCTGAAGGATATCTACATCATTGGGAGATTCAGTGATTGCCCCCAACTCGCAGTCATCAACATACTTGGTCAGCCAAAGGCTTTCTACATTAGCTTTGACTTCAGAGAAATATATTCCAAACAGGGGAGGTCCCAGCACTGATCCCTCTGATACACCACTAGCAACTAGCCTCTTGCTGGATCTGGATTCTCTCACTCTAACAATGTGTCCTGTTTATGAGCTATTTGGCTATCCATCTGGCGACATAACAATTTATGTCCACTTTTGTGAGATTATCTACCTAATTATTATTTATTAACTATTTTTTACTGAGTGGGAAATTGTGTCAAATGTCTTAACCAGGTCAAGGTAGGCAGTATGCTCTGTTTTACCCACAACCATGGCCCTAGTGACTTTCTCAAAGAAGTCCACCAGACTGAGCAGGCATGTCCTTCCCTTGATGAAGCCAAAATGGATTGGGTCCAGTGTTTGGAGATTTCCTGTGTCATTGTTTGTCAGGTACATGACTATTGTTTCCATGACATAGCATATGAGACTAATCAAACTTATGGGTCTGTTGGTGTTTCCACTTTATGCACAGGGATGACCACTGTTGCCCTCCACTCCCCAGGGACAAAGCCAGTCTGGAGGCTGTAGTTAAATAGAGATCATAGTGAATATGATAGGCCATGTTTCACACTATTTAAGAGGCATCCTGGGATATTGTTGGGGCCCATTGAAGCTGTGTTTTTAGTTTCAGAGAGAGCAGTGGGGACCTGGTAGAGAAATGGTGGGGGGTATTTCTTGGGTGGTAACTGGAGGTGATAGGGAGGTGAAATTTGAGCTGAATTTATCACCAACAAATTTGCTCTATCTTCTGGCTAGGTTTAGGTGGTATTGTCTTTAGCTAACTCCACACATTGTTGGGTGTTGCCCTTAAGATTGCAGATATAGATGCTACATTTCTAAGGAACAGGTCAAAATATTTTGTCCTCTAGTAGCTTGTTTGACTATTTGATCCAGGGAATTCTTATTTTGAAATCAAATAACTTTATGGCATCGCCTATATTCCAGGTGTAGGTTTCTCAGTTTATTGAC
>NC_056728.1:1344648227-1344763227 GCF_019279795.1 Protopterus annectens
ATATATATATATATATATATATATATATATATATATACATCAAAGACCTATATCAGTATGTGATAAACATGCACATAACTTATCACCAGTGCATCCATTTGATTAAAAAATGTCAGACTACTCATTTCTTAAAATATTTATTACCACTCTATCTGCGTCTGCAGCGAGTCATTGACTTGTAACCATTCCAAACACTTTCCCTAACCTTAAATACATCAAAAGGTCACACTAGCACTAAATTAAAAATATCATAAAAGCACAACTGTATAGTAAAACGTATAAAAGCCATGGTATCTTCAGCCCCTTCTTCCACAGAAAAATGTATTTCAGAAACAAAATAACACTTTGTTACATTTTCTAAAAGCCTCATTCCAGATACAAATAAAATAAATTTAAACATAAAAAATGCAAAAAAAAATCTTATCCACCTGGTTATTCAAAAAGAATCCTAGTGCTTGCATTATGGACTGTGGCAAAAAGGCCCTTTTTTGCATTGTGATACTAACATATTCAAAAGCAAATTAGCCACAATGAGGAAAGGCCTCATTACCTGATAATGTACATATTTCCAAATTGTTGTTCATAGGTTCATAGGTAAGTACTAGGCTATCTGCCCAAGGGCATCTATAAGCCTAGCCAGAATGTGTTGGCTTTCGCCGCTCCCTTAGATTAGTTCCCTGTGCCTTGGTCCAGCAGAGCCATTAGTTCCAAAACCACATAAAATATTCACTCGAACAGTTCCAAATAAGGGTATGAGAGCAGCAATGGAAGTACACAGTAGTAGTCCACTAGGAATGTAAAGTCACAACACCAGAATCGCTTGAAGTATAACAACAAGTTTAATAACGCTTATGCCAAAAGGACATACGTTTTCGAGCTCCATCATCAGATTTTCTGATGATGGAGCTCGAAAACGTATGTCCTTTTGGCATAAGCGTTATTAAACTTGTTGTTATACTTCAAGCGATTCTGGTGTTGTGACTTTACATTCCTAGTGGACTACTACTGTGTACTTCCATTGCTGCTCTCATACCCTTATTTGGAACTGTTCGAGTGAATATTTTATGTGGTTTTGGTAACGAGAATTCACTCACTCCATCAGCATTTTGGTTTTTAGAGCCATTAGTTCCCTGTGTCTCTGTCCAACAGAGCCACTGCAGTGATCCCCGGGGAAAATTTTCTGTTTCCCATCCACTTGTCAAGGTTTTTCTTGAAGAGTGTTAGTGAGGGACTCTGCCTAATGTAGATTGGAATCCTGTTCCAAAGCATGGGGAGTCTCTGGGACAGGAATCTATCCCTCCAGCACGTCCTATTTATCGTTGTGGTGAGGTTTAGATCATTAGAGCGTGTGGCTCTTGGGGATTTGTTTTTTTTTAGGTGGAGCATGTCCATCAATTCTGGGTTGGACATGGCCTTGTATGTCAGGCAGAGATCACCTCTGAGTAAGCGGTATGCAACCGAGTACAGCTGGAGTTTCTTCAGTTGGGCTGCATAGGGCATATATTTGAGGCCAGTAATCCTCTTGGTGAGGTACTTCTGTGGTCTTTTCTGCTGTTGCAGGTGTCTTGCAAGGTACATCCCAAATAGGGCATTGAACTCTATGATGGGTCTGATGAGTGATGAGTAGAGGGGCACAATAACCTCTTTTGTTCTAGATGCGAACCCTTTTGTGATTAGGTGGACCACATAGAAGGATTTTCTAATCACCTTGGCAATATGATTATCAAAGGAGAGATTACTATGTATTTGGGTCCCCAGATCCCTTATTATATCTTCTGTATTTATGGGACTACCACGTAAGTGGTAGTTCGCTGGTACTTTGTTTTTTCCAAAGGGGATGACTATGCACTTTTTGGCATTTAGCTTGAGGCCATGATTTTGACACCAGGTATCTGTCTCAGTGAGACCCTTCTGGAGGATGTCTGTATCAGCTGGAGAGTCAACTATGGCCCCCAGTTTGCAGTCATCTGTGAACTTGGTCAGCCATAGTCCTCCTGTGCTTGCCTGTACCTCTGAGAAGTATATACCGAACAGGAGGGATCCCAAGATTGGGCCCTGGGGGACGCCACTTGTAACTAATTTAGAGTCAGACCTAGAGCCTGCAACTCTCACCATGTGGGTTCTATCCGTGAGCCAATTGGCAACCCATCTAGTGACATAGGGGTTTATGTTCAGGCTGGTGAGCTTGTTTATAATACCAGAATGGAGAATGGTATTGAAAGCCTTTGCAAGGTCTAAGTAGGCTGTGTGGACCTCCTTTCCCTCATCTAAAGCCTTGGTAGCTGTCTCAAAGAAGTCCACCAGGTTTAGGAGGTATGATCTGCCCTTAACAAAGCCAAACTGGGTAGGGTCCAATGTTTGAAGGCTCCCAATGTATCTGTTAATGAATTCCATGATGATGCACTCCATATCCTTGCAGACCAGGCTAGTCAGGCTTATAGGGCGATAGTTTCCAGGGTCCATTGTGGCTCCACCTTTGTGGAGCGGGATAACTGTTGCTGTGTGCCACTCTATGGGTATGTAGTCTGTAGAGAGGCTGAGTTTGAACAGTGTGTTTAGGTGAGGGATTAGTTCATTTTGGAGCTCATGTAAGACACAGCCTGGGACACCATCTGGTCCCATTGAAGCTGTATTTTTGGCTTTGGATAGGGCTGTTTTAACCTGTGTGACAGTGATTGTCGGGGCACTACATTCTTCTGGTATGGTTATGGGCCCTTTAGAGGGTGAGAGGGGGGTGAAGTTTGCACTAAACCTGTCTGCCAGAATGTTGGCAATATCAGTCGGTTCAGTGTATTTTGTGCAATTCTGAACTAACATAGAGCAGATCTGAGAGTTTCCACTTAGGTTCTTGACATAGCTAAAGAACGCTTTTTGATTATCTTTGGTGTCCTTGGCAAGTTTTCTTTCGAAGCTAGCCTTGGATGATTTTATGAGGGAACGTAGTTTCTTGCTGATACTGATCAGGGATGTCTTCCCTTCTTGGGATTTTACTCTTTTCTGTACTAGTTTCCTCCTTCTGTTGTACAGCTTGTTTATGGCAGGGGTCCACCAGACTGGTTTCCTTTTCTTGGAGGAGTGAGTCTTGGTTTTGCTTGGGATAGCACGATCCATGCATTCTTGCAGGTGCTCATAAAGTGCCTTTGTAAGGGATTCAGCAGCTTGGACAGCGTTGTCCTTTAGCATGGGGGCTGTGAACCTTTCCACTTTGTTCTTACTTAATGTGAAGTTTGCTTTTAAAAAGTTTTTCACGGTGGTATCCTTGATTGGGGGTGGGGGCGGAATGTGGATATCCAGAATGATTAGTCTATGGTCTGATCTAACCAGCGAGGGTTTGACCTCTGGTGTAGAACACCAGTTGCACATGTTGGTGATGACCAGGTCCAATATGTTGTCACCTCTGGTGGGGGTGTTAACAAGTTGATCCAGGGTATTCGAGTTTATAAATTCTAGGAAGCGTTGGGTAAGGGAGTTAGTACTTGAGCAGTTCTCCTAGTTAATGTTTGGGTAATTGAAATCACCCAATATTAGGGCATTTGGTAGGACCTTCATATTTTCCAGTGTCTCCAGAAATGCGGAATTGGGATCCTGGGTCATGGTGGATGATCTGTAGCAAGCTACAATTTGAATTGCAGTTTTGCCCATTGTTAGTTGCACATGGATGATCTCTGAGGCATTGTGCTGTGCCACTAACCTGGAGGTGTGGGTATCCTTGAATATGGATACACCCCCACCTTTTGTGTTTTGGTCTGGGTTCTGTGGCCAAAAAGAATGGTATGAGTTATAGCCTGGTAGTGCTGGGGTGCTCTCTGGAGACTTAAACCAGGTTTCTGTTACTGCACAGATGTTAATGTTCTCCATACTGAGGAGTGCCTCAAGTGTATGCATTTTGAGGTTTAGACTTCTGGCATTGAGTAGCATTACCCTCAGTTTTTGGTTACCTGTGCTATTTATGGTGGTGGGTTTGTCTTTTGAGCCTTGCCTAAAAAGGCATTATGGGAGCAGCAAAAGCCTTGGCCAGTATTTGAAAGCCTAAGGGTGACAGGTGCAAGCTATTTCTTGTGAAGCAACGTGGCTTATCAAGCATGTCATCCCAGGTGGACAGATACTGAATCCCCTTTGAATGACACGAGAAACTTAGCCAATTGTTGAAATTGATAATTTTTTCTTTATACTGTGGCATCATTCTTGGTGAGGGCAGGATGCTACTCAGGGTCAGGGTCATACCGGCCTGGGCTACATGATCAGAGAGCTCTTCCATGTCTCTTTTCATGTAGTCCAGGGAGGTACATCTCAAGTCATTCACACCAACGTGGACAATGACAGAGTCATAGTTGTACTTGTTCTGGAGTGACTTGAGTGCTTGTGTTAGGTGGCGGATCCTGGCGCATAACAGGCAGCTAACTGTAACCTTCTCCTTGTCCAGCCTAGTTAGTCGGACATCAGTGTGCCTGACTATAGAGTCACCTATTGCTAGTGTGTTGAGTATGTTAATTTGCCTTAAGGGCTGTGATTGCGTGGCACACTGATTATGTGAAGTATGTGTTTCATGGTTTGTGATGGGGTGTGGAGGTTGCTTGGGTGTCTGCTTTAGAGGTCTCTTTTGCAGATTTTTATTTAGAGCCTCCGAGTATGTTTTCGTGTATTTATGTGTGTTATTTGCTGGTGTTGGTTTAGTAGGTCTATGTGAGACTGGTGGTGGTTAAGTACTGCAAGTTCAAATCAGCACTTTCCTGTGGTAGCTACAGTGCTAACAGTGGTAGACAATGTATTGTATTAGCACAGGCACCCCTGTTAACGTTTTCACACACATTCAAGCGCGCACACACACACACACACACACACACACACACACACACACACACACACACACACACACACACACACACACACACCACATACCCCATACCTGTCCCTGTGTTGTCAGAATATCCCCATGGCTCTGGCACCAGGCATCTGTCTCAGTGAGGCCCTTCTGTAGGATGTCCACATCATTTGGGGACTCGACTATAGCTCCTAATTTGCAGTCATCTGCAAACTTCATTAGCCAGAGTCCTTCTGTGTTAGCCTGTACTTCAGAGAAGTAGATACCAAACAGGAGAGGTCCCAGGACTGATCCCTGTGGTACTCCACTTGTCACTGGTTTGAAGTCAGATTTGGAGTCTGCAACTTTTACAGTGTGGGTTCTGTCAGTGAGCCAGTTGGCAACCCATCTTGTAATATAGGGATTTATACCTAGTTTAGTGAGTTTAGCTATAATTCCAGAATGGGGGATGGTGTCAAAAGCCTTGGCGATGTCAAGATAGGCTGTGTGAACCACTTTACCCTCGTCTACAGCTTTGGTGACTGCCTCAAAGAAGTCGACCAGGTTCAGGAGGCATGATCTGCCTTTCACAAACCCAAACTGGGTCAGGTCCAGAGTTTGGAGGTTACCAATGTCTTTGTTTATGAATTCCATGATGATACATTCCTTGGCCTTGCAGACCAGGCTTGTCAGGCTAATAGGGCGATAGTTCCCAGGCTCAATGATGGCTCCCCCTTTGTGGAGTGGGATAACTGTTACTGTGCACCATTCAGTGGGCAGAAAGCCTGACATGAGGCTATGATTGAACATGGTGCTTAGGTGGGGAGCCAGTTCATTTTGAAGTTCATGTAAAATGGAGCCTGGGATGTTGTCCAGTCCCATGGATGCTGTTTTTTTGGCTTTAGAGAGTGCTGCTTTTACCTGTGAAGTTGTGATTACAGGGAGTCTGCATTCTTCCTGTATAGATATGAGACCTTTAGGGGATGAGAGGGGGTAAAGTTAGCACTGAACATATCTGCCAGGATGTTGGCAATATCAGTTGGTTCTGTAATTTTTGTGCCATTGTGCTGTAACTCAGAGCAGAACTGGGTGTTGCCATTGAGATTCTTGACATAACTATAGAATGCTTTGTTGGTTGTCCTTAGAATCTGTGGCAATATTGTTTTCATAGCTAGCCTTGGAGGATCTTATAAGGGATCTCAGCTTCTTGCTGAGGCTGACCAGGGAGTTCCTCCACTCATGGGATTTTACTCTCTTTTGCAACAATTTCTTCCTTCTGTTGTAGAGTTTCTTTATGGCAGGGGACATGAATAAATGAACCACCAGACTGGCTTCCTTTTTTTGGAGGATAGTATCTTGGTTCTGTTTGGGATAGCATGATCCATGCACTCGTGTAAGTGCTTATAGAGTGCATTTGTGTAGGATTCAGCACTCCTAACTCTATTGTCCATCTGCATGGGTGTAATGAAGTTCGCCACTTCTGTCTTAAGAAGCAGGAAGTTGGCTTTGAAGAAATTTTTTACGGTGGTTTCCTTAATGGGGGGTGGGGGCGGGATGTGGATATCTAGGGTGATTAGCTTATGGTCGGATCTGACCAACAAGGAGTTGACTTCAGGTGTGGAACACCAGTCACTCATGTTGGTAATGACTAGGTCTAGGATATTGTTGCCCCTGGTGGGGGTGTGGATAAGTTGATTCAGGGCATTGGAATTTATGAATTCCAGAAAGCACTGAGCGAAGGAGTTGGTACATGAGTAGTTTTCCCAGTTAATGGTGGGGTAGTTGAAATCGTCCAGTATTAGGGTGTTTGGTTGAACCCTAATATTTTCCATTATATCAAGAAAAGAGGAGTGGGAATCCTGGGGCATGGTGAGGGACCTGTAGCAGGCTACAATTTGGATTGCAGTTTTGCCCAGAGTCACTTGGATAACCTCGGCTGCATTATGCTGAGCAACTAGCCTGGAAGTGTGGATATCCTTAATGAATATGGACACACCTCCTCCTTTGGTGTTCCGGTCCAGGTTAGATGGCCAAAAAGTGTGGTATGAGTTATATCCTGGTAATGCAGGGGTGCTCTCTGGAGCCTTGAACCAGGTCTCAGTCACTGCACCGACATCGATGTTCTCCATTTTAAGGAGTGCCTTGAGTGAGTGCATTTTGAGATTTAGACTTCTAGCATTGAGTAGCATTACCTTCAGTTTTTGCTTGCCTGTTCCTGTTATGGTAGTGAATTTGTCATTTGAACCTTGCCTAAAAAAGGCACTATAGGGGCAGCAAGAGCCATAGCCAGTATCCGGAATCCCAGGGGTGACAGGTGCAGGCCATCTCTGGTAAAGCATCGTGGTCTGTCGACCATGTCGTCCCAGGCAGACAGATACTGGATCCCCTTAGAATAACACCAGAAGTTTAGCCAATTGTTGAAGTCAATCATTTTGTCCTTGTACTGCAGTATCATTGTGGGTGATGGCAGGATGCTACTCAGGGCAAGAGTCATACCTGCCTGTGCTACAAGATCAGAGAGTTCTTCCATGTCTCTTTTCATGTAGTCTAGGGAGGTACATCTTAGGTCGTTCACACCAACATGGACAATCACAGAGTCATATTTGTACTGGTTGTGGAGTGACCTTAGTGTGTGGGTTATGTGGCGGATCCTGACACCCGACAGGCAGCTGACAGTGACCTTCTCCTTGTTTAGCTTGGTGAGTGGACATCAGTGTGCCTGACTATAGAGTCACCTATGACTCGGTGTTGGGTACGTTGTTTTGCCTTATGGGCTGTGGTTGAGTGGCACACTGAGTCTGTGGGCTATGTGTCATTTGGATTGTGTTGGTAGTGGGAGGTTGCTTGCGTTTCTGCTTTGGAGGTCTCTGTTGCTTGAGCAGATTATTATTGAGAGCCTCCATGAATGTTTTTGTGTTTCTGTGTGTGGATTTTGGCGGTGTAGGTTTAGTGGGACTATGTGATGAGTGTGGTGCGGTGCAAGTGCTTACCTTCTCTTGACTATCAAGTTCAGTCTTGGTTGGTGAGAGCTTTACCTCCAGTTTGGCTAGATAAGTGCATCTCTCACAGGTTGTGGTGTTCAGTGGTAGGAGGAGAAAGTTGTCTGTGTACATGAGGCAATTGCTACATTGCCCCAAGATGTCCAGATTCATCAGATAGACAGGAGAGAACACTGCGAGCTGAACCTTGGACATGCCTGAATAAAAAAATATTTTCCTCTAGACAAGTGAGGAAAGTGGGTACAAGAGCTGTTTTTCTCTAAGCAAGTGAGGAAAGTAAGTACCAAAACTGTTTTTCTCTAGGTAATGAGGAAGGGTGAGTGCTGTAGTAATTTGTAGTTTATTTAGTGCTTACAACAAGTTCTGAACAAGTGCTGAGCATGGATAAGCAAATTCAAGTGCTAAAACTAAGAATCTGTATCTGGATCTTGTTATAGATAGGCTACCTAGTGCTTACCACTCCCACTGATAAGCTAGAAGGCTTCCCTACACGAGTGTGTAGTAATATTAAGGCAAATGCAGTTTAAATAAATGCAGATAAGTTAAAAATGACAAAAACAAGTTTATGAAAATCAAATAAGAGCACTTTTACACTTAAAAGTGCACAGAACAGCAAATTAAGGTATTTAGGTAGAATGCAGTTATGTAAGAGCAGCTCAAGAAACTACGTCATTTTTTTTTTTTTTTTTGTGGAGAGGGAGGGAACAGAGCAGATTAAAATGCTATAGGGGATGTCCTTCCCAAGTGCTCTCTCTGTACACAGCAGAGGAGATGGGACTGGTAGGAGTGTCTGAAATCAAAATATGATCTCACTGTACTCAGTTGAGTGAGCAAATGAGATGGGCCCAGTAGGAGTGTCCAAAAACAGATTTACAGCAGGGGTGGGTAATTCCAAAGCCACCAAGATACCACAACAAGAACAGGGAGGGGGTGGGGTGGGAGACTAAGTGCAGAGAAAAGTATACTTAAATCAGCTTTTGTCAGTTGATTTATACAGGTGAATCTCAGCAGCCAACCACTCGGAAGATGAGCAGAATGATTAAAAAATGTGACCAGCACAGATTATAATGCAAACAGAAACCCCCAGGCTAAGTTAACACAGAATTTCAAAAGCAGTCTAACAACTTTCAATGTATCCAGATGGCAACACTTTTTCAAACTTCAGGCAACTAACTGCAGCCAGAGACAGGGAGTACAGTATTCAAGTGAAACAATTATCTACAAATTTCTAATCTTAAAAAAGTGCAGAGAAAAGTATACTTAAATCAGCTTTTATCAGTTGATTTATGTAGGTGAATCTCAGCAGCCAACCACTTGGAAGATGAGCAGAAATGTCTCACCTCATTACCATCAGTAAATGCATGCTAGCATAAAAGCTGTTAAACAAGTAACTCTTCAAGCTTGTTGGAGGAATAATTAAAATCCATTCCTAAATACATGTCTTTGTCCCATCATTCATTTTATTGTCTTGATTTGTTGCCCTGTGAAGTTGAGAAGTAGGTTTTACATTCCTATCCTTCTCTCTCAGAACTCATGGTTTGTTGAAGGCATTGAGTATTGTCTTAGATCCTTAAAATATGCTAAAAGAATACCTGTTGCACTAAGTTGTCCATTAGTGAAGTGGATTAATGCTAGTGTTGATAAGAATAATCATAACAACAATTCAGTATCATAGATTTTCCAGATTTAATCAGTCATATCAACAACTGTATAATTTTATTCTAAAAAATGAAAATGAATTAAAAACAATTAAAAGTAATAATAATAATAATAATAATAATAATAATAATAATAATAATAATAATAAAAAAATACATAAATCAGTTAACAAGACTTTCTAATTAAGGTCCTTATTTATACTTCCAAAATTCATTATTACTGGAGCTTCTTTCTTTTTCAGGACATTTCTAATTGTAATCATATCACAACCACTCACATAAACTTGAAAAAGCAGTAACCTGCAAGCCTTGCACTGAACTATTATATTTGTTCCTAAAGTTAATAGCAACAGTACTATAATCAACATTATTACTTATGTCCTTTAGGGGTTCTTCCAATCCTTTTTCTAATTTTCCTTTTTGTTTCTCCAGTATATACCGAGTTGCAAAAACACCTGATTTTCAGAATCACAATTAAAATTACCTGCTGCCTTAAAAGTCTTATCAAATATGCTTTCAATATTATTAATAATATGCTTGCAAGAATTATACACTCACCACAGGGGTAAGTATCCCTAGCCACTGCAATCCTCATAATTATATTCTCTGGCATCTTAAAATTACTTTCTGCTATGTAATCAAATATACTTTTCCCTCTCCTATACAAAACAAATAGGTATATTAGAAAATGGGGCGACCGCGGTGGTGTAGTGGTTAGCGTTGCTGTCTCACAGCAAGAGGTTATCCTGTTTGATCTTCGGCTGGGGTGCCTTCTGTGCAGAGTCTGCATGTCCTCCCTGTGGTCGCGTGAGTTTCTTCTGGGTGCTTCGGTTTCCTCCCACATCCCAAAGACATGCTGTAGGTGGATTGGATACTCTAAACTTGGCCCTAGCTGTGAGCGTGTGCATGTGTGTGTGCCTTCTGTAGAAGATTGGGTGCCAGGCTGGCAACTCGACACAGTAAAACTCCACTGCCAATCATGAGCAGACAGGTGATCCGCTGTGGTGACCCCTAACTGGGAAAAGCCGAAAGAAGAAGAAGAAGAAAATGCTTTCTTAAAACTGCATCTTCACTAACAATATGCCAAACCTTTTTTAAAAACAGACTTTCAACACTCTGTAAACAAGTCGCACCCTATCACATAATACATTATTTCAATGTGTTTTACCATTCTGTTTATATTTTCCTTTCCTGAGTTGTCTGATCTTTTAATTAAATTTCTTTTTAATACAAAGTTCCCAATAAGCCTTTTCTACACAAGCATGATTATAACTTCTCATTAAAAACCTAAAAGTAGTATTAGCAGCTTCTTTCTGAAAATAATCCATTTTGAGCAAAACCATCTAGCTCTGCATTATTTTCCAAGGTTCAAACGACAAACTCACCACCGTAGCAGGTATAAGCAAGCAAAATCTGAGGGTAATGCTACTTATTGCTAGAAGTCTAAACTTCAAAATGCACTCACTCGAGGCACTCCTTAAAATGGAGAACATCGACATCTGTGCAGTGATGGAGACCTGGTTCAAGGCTCTAGAGAGCACCCCTGCATTACCAGGCTATAACTCATATCACACCTTTCAGCCACCTAACCTGGACTGAAACACTAAAGGAGGAGGCTTGTCCATATTCATTGCGGATATCCACACCTCCAGGCTAGTTGCTCAGCATAATTCATCCAAAATTATCCAAGTGCAACTAACACTGGGCAAGACTGCAATCCAGGTTATATCTTGTTACAGATACCCCACCATGCCCCAGGATGCCCACTCCACATTTCTTGATATACTGGGTAATATTAAGGTTCAGCAAAATACCCTAATAATGGACGATTTCAACTATCCCACCATCAACTGGGAAAACTACTCATGTACTAACTCATTTGCTCAATGCTTTCTGGAATTCATAAATTCCAATGCCCTGGATCAGCTTGTCCATACCCCCACCAGGGCAGCAATATCCTGGACCTGGACATTACCAATATGGGCAACCAATGTTCCACACCAGAGGTCAACTCCTTGCCGGTCAGATCAGACCACAAGCTAATCATCCTAGACATCAATATCCCACCCCCACCCCCCATTAAGGAAACCACTGTAAAAAACTTCTCCAAAGCTAACTTTATGCTTCGTAAGACAGAAGTGGCAAACTTCACGACACCCATACAGATGAAAATAGAGGTACAACTGCCGAATCCTATACAAATGCACTGTATAAGCACATACACGAGTGCATGGATCATGCCATCCCCAACAGAATAAAGATGCTATCCTCCAAAAAAAAGGAAGACAATATGGTGGTCCCCTGCCATAAACAAACTCTACAACAGAAGGAAGGAGCTGTTGCAAAAAAGAGTAAAGTCCCCCGATTGCAGGAACTCCCTGATCAGCCTCAGTAAGAAGCTGAGATCCCTCATAAAATCCTCCAAAGCTAGTTATGAAAATAAAATTGCCACTGATTCTAAAGACAACCACAAAGCATTCTACATCTATGTCAGGAATCTCAATGGCGACACTCAGATCTGCTCTGAGCTACAGCACAATGGCACTAGATATACAGAACCAACAGATATTGCCAACATCCTGGCAGATAGGGTCAGTGTAAACTTCGCCCCCCCCCCCAATGGGCCCATCATTATACTGGAAGAATGCAAAGCCCATGTAATCACAGCTGCACAAGTAAAGACCGCACTCTCTAAAGCCAAGAATACAGCATCCATGGGACATGACAACATCCCAGGCTGCGTTCTGCACGAATTACAGAACGAACTGGCACCCCACCTAAGTACCATGTTCAGTCATAGCCTCACTTCAGGCTTTGTGGCTACTGAATGGTGCACAGCGACGGTTATCCCACTCCACAAAGGGGGTGCCACCATGGACCCCGCGAACTACCACCCCATTAGCCTGATGAGCCTGGTTTGCAAGGCCATGGAATGTATCATCCTGGAGCTTATAAATAAGGACATAGGTAACCTCCAAACTCTGGACCCCACTCAGTTTGGGTTTTTAAAAGGTAGGTCATGTCTCCTAAACTTGATTGATTTCCTTGAAGTAGTCACCAGAGCTGTGGATGAGGGTAAGGTGGTGCACACAGCCTATCTTGACCTTGCAAAGGCTTTTGACACCATCCCCCACTCTGGAATTATAGATAAACTCACTAGAATGGGCATAAATCCTTATGTCACAAGATGGGTGGCCAACTGGCTCACTGACAGAACCCACACAATGAAAGTAGCCGACTCCAAATTCAACTTCAGACTAGTGACAAGTGGAGTACCACAGGGCTCAGTCCTGGGTCCTCTCCTGTTTGGCATCTACTTCTCAGAAGTCCAGGCTAATACAGCAGGTCTTTGGCTAACAAAGTTCACAGATGACTGCAAAATAGGTGCCATAATAGAATCTCCTAATGATGTGGACATTCTACAAAGGGGCCTCCCTGAGACTGATGCTTGGTGTCAAAGTCATGGCCTCAAGCTCAATGCCGAGAAGTGCATTGTCATCCCCTTTGGGAACAACACTGTACCCATGCACTACCACATAGGCAGTAGCCTACTAAACACAGAAAGTGTGATAAGAGACCTTGGGACACAGGTGGACAGCAGTCTCTCCTTTGATAATCACATTGCCACAGTAGTCAGGAAATCCTTCTACGTGGCACACCTCATCACAAAGGGGTTCACCTCCAGAAAAAAAGAGGTCATTGTTACTCTCTACTCATTCCTCATTAGACCCATTATAGAGTACAATGCCCCATTTGGCATGTACCTCACAAGATATCTACAACAGCTAGAAAGGCCACAGAAATACATCACTAAGAGGATTACTGGCCTCAAACAGTTGCCATACACAGACCGTCTCAAAAAACTCCAGCTCTACTCCGTCGCTTATCACATACTCAGAGGTGACCTTTGCCTAACATACAAAGCCATGTCAAACCCAGATCTGTTGGACATGCTACACTTAAAGAAACCCCAATCCTTCCGAGCCACACGCTCCAGGGACCTAAATCTTGCCATCACAATAAACGGAACATGCTGGAGGGATAGATTACTGTCCCAGAGACTTCCCATGCTCTGGAACAGACTACCCATTCATGTCAAGCAAAGCTCCTCATTAGCCCTTTTTAGGAAAAATCTCAATAATTGGATGGGAAATAGGAAATTCATCCCAGGGATTGTTTCTGTGGCTCTGCTAGACAGGGGCGCAAGAAAATAACTTTCTTGGATGGCGAAAGCCAGGGAACTTTTTGGCTAGGCTTATATAGGTGCCAGGGCTGATAGCCTAATACCTACTTATGAACCTATGAAAATTCCTCATAATTTGACCCGTATGAAAAGTACTACCTTATAAAAAAATAATAGAACTACCAAGTTTATAATACAAATTTGTTTCTATAATAAAACATTTGGGAAGATTCATAATGGTTAAAACAAGGTATACTCCATATATATACCTTGAAGTAACTATTCCGAATTCTGCCACAATGCTTTATTGTCTATTCAGACAAAAAGATAAAAAAAAGTATACACATTGTGGTAACCTTTATGAATCCTCATACAACATTACTTCTAAATAATTATTTGTAGAACCAAACTAAAAAACGTACGGAGAAAAAATAAAACTTTAAATGACCACCACGAGATAATATTTTTAGTGCTTTCTTTCACAGTTTAATGCGTGAACTTCATCAGGCATCATGGGAAATTCTCTGTTATTAATTGCTAAATCTTATCTAGACCTGATATGTTTATATGTAAATCACAAACATTTCTTATGTATGTCTGTCTTACATGTGGAGTCTATATTTACCAGTCAAATGAAATGTTCATCAAACAGCTATTCAATGAACATTTAACATCAAACATCTGTTTTATCGAGCAGTCATATCATCGTAAATAAAATCATTAAAACTGTCATCGTTGGCAAACAACAAGGAAATAGCATGTAGTACATGCATATGTCACACTAAGCATGCTGATATTATTAATATACATTTGCCATGATTTCTTAATTATAAAATTAAATAGTTTAATAAACTAGTATGTTGAAGCAGTAGATTTAATTTGTTTTGTTGAAGACAAGGTATAGTATATAGTTTTAATGTATATCAGTAATGTATATTATTAGGTATGATTGTCCCATACAGAAATGTGGTATATAAGTGGTGTAATCCACCGGGGGTGGGGGGCACACTCCCTAACTATATATACCAACTCTGAGATCACACTACAGTGGGGAAAAGGGCTGTTTAGTGTATGTTATGCAGTGTGCACTTGAGAAGGTGTGTTTCTGAGCGTTTTTTGTTTAGTTTCACTTCACAGCATCACTGGACATTCACAGTGTTGGCCAGCTGTGAATATTCAATGATTTTATTCATAATGATATGACTCTTTGATAAAATGGACTTCTGATACTTAGCCGTTCGATGAACGTTTCATTTGGTATGTGAACATAGACCCTACATGTGTTATAATAGGCCTTTGAATCTGAGACCATTTATAGCATAAAAGACTGAATGTCCATCCAGTCATATTGACAATTGTAGAGTAAAGGCTTATTAGTATTCAGAAACGAGCACATTGATTAGAAAGCCCAACCAGTGTGCTTTTTAAATTGTGCATATACCAATAGAAAAAAAGTCCAGCTGCTGAACTACCATTGACTGGCCAGACTTTCTACTGAATGCACTAAGGAACAGAACACAATATAATAAAAATCAGGTACATTCTGCAAAAATAAACAAAAAGAAACAAAAATAAATCAGACTGATTTTCCTTGTATTTTTGTGCTGTCCATTGTAAAACCTGTTTTCTTTTAAACCATTAAAAAGTAAATAGCAATGGAAATTCTGTTTTATCTGTCACTTCTCCTGCACTGCATTGATGTACTGTGCAAGTGAGGGGAATGTAATTCCCATACGCATGTGCAGTAAATCAATATAGAGAAGACAAAGTGGGAGAAGCTTGAAGTACCCTTACAGAAATACATTATTTAAAAAAGGTAAGCAATTTCTTTCTTAAATAATGTAATTGTATAAAAGCAATAACCCCTCCTGTATGTGGGTATATCTGGATTTACCCATGCTTGGCTATGTTTAATCACTCAGGCTTCACCCTGTTGGAGTGGGGTTAGGGTTAGCACCCATTACTAAGGTGGTGCACAGTAAAATGTGGTGTGTGCGTGTGAGTGTATATGTATATATATATATATATATATATATATATATATAATAAATATATGTGTGTATATATATATATATATATATATATATATATATATATATGTATGTATATACATATACATATATATATATATATATATATATATGCTGTGTGTGTGTGCGTGTGTGGTGTGTGTGTGTGTGTGTGTGTGTGTGTGTGTGTGTGTGTGGGTGTGTGCGTGTGTGTTTTGAGAATGAGGAACAGGATTGTGGAGGGATAGGTTGGAATACTGATAGATGGCCTAGAGTTTTGAGAGTGGGAACCAGGGAGACAGAGTAGTAGCCTTGAATAGTGATAAATGTTCTGGTTCAGGGCTTGGGAATAGTGGACCATTTTCCATAAGGATATAAATTATTGCTGATATCTCCATACCACAAGGAAACACTTTCAATATGAATGATCAGGGAGTATGTCAACAAACATTTTGTTGATTTCTATACATCAAACAAAATTTTGTATGAAAAGCAATAGGAAAAATTAAAGTAAATATTTCTGCAGATCCCCTGTTTAGAACTTGCAGTTCTGAGCGATAAGTACTGAAAAAATATTGAAAATACAGGAGAAAAGTGAATATCAAACAATGCTTTTCTCCTTTAAACTTGTTTTTTTTTCTATAGGAAAAAGTCCTCTGTACCCCATGATGGGGGGGGGGGACAAGCCTACCCCCCCTTAGCATACATATATATATATATATATATATATATATATACATATATATATATATATATATATACATATAAAACAACTCCAAAACTGCCATACCTTGGAGAAAATGGAGCAATTCAGGAAATAGTAATCTTGGACTCAGTATATTTTAAGTATAGATTTTTGGTTATAAAGCTTTCATGTTCCAGGACACAGCATTATGAGTCATGGCAATTCAAATGGTTACAAATTTTTACTTTCTGTCTGCACTTCATCTGATGTGGAAGTGTCCCTTTACTTGTATGCATTAATTTCATTATCATACAGCAGTGAAAATAAAGAGAACCATCCCTGAATAATGCACTGAGGTCTTGAACGGTGATTCTGCTATGCATAAATCAACATAGGCTTTCAATGTTAGAAAGTTTTAAGCTATGAAAATAACCTTAATACAGTAAACTCTCAGTTAACTGGCACCCATGGGGACTGGTAGATGCTGGATAACTGTAGTTTCTGGTTGCCTGAGAGAGGCATGTGGAATGGTTTTGAATGGCACACAGTGGATTGGAATTGAATTAATTGAATTATGAGAGAGAGTGAGTGAATGCATGTATGAAAGCAGAAGTGACTGTGTGCAAGAGATCAGAGAAATGTATGAACGCTAAAGAGAGGGTGTGTGAGAGATCGGAGAGAGAAAGAGTGAGTGAATGCATGTATGAAAGCTGAAGACACTGCGTGTGAGAGATCGGAGAGAGAATGTGCAATCTGATGCAAACTAAGTGTGGAGCAAGTGTTGCCATTTTGGCAATTTGATTTGTTTGGTTTGACTTGTTCTCAGGTTGGGGAGAGAGGAAATGTATTCCTATCTTCCTTTTTAACACTCTAAAACTCTAAAAATGTAAGATATGTTTCTGTGTGGGGGTGGGGGACAGAAAGTGCAACACATGAAAATTGAATTATTCATACTGTACTGTATTTCTTCTATTTTTTGTTGCTAGTTGCTTGACTGACGGAGTAAGTATGGAGCAAGTGTTGCCATTTTAGCAATTTGACTTGTTTGGTTTGACTTGTTCTCAGCTTGGGGAGAGAGGAAATTTATTCCTATCTTCCTTTTTAACACTCTAAAACTCTAAAAATGTAAGGTGTGTTTCTGCGAGGGAAAAACAGAAAGTGCACACATGAAAATTGAATTGTTCATACTGTACTGTATTTCTTCAATGTTTTTTTTTTTCCGGTTGCTTGACCGTGCCAGTTGCTCGAGTTCTGGTTAACTGACAGTTTACTGTAAAATGATACATGAGCAATGACACCTCAGCTAAGTGAAGGGAAACAGTGAAAGTATTGCAAGTTGCAGAATAGTGAAAAATATCTAAGAATGTACCTCGCACAAACTGACCCTCATTCTGGTAAAAAATAAAGCATATGCAGAACAATGAATGGCATTTAAATGGAGATCTGATATGACAAAAGCAATACTGACCAATAATTAGGTTGTGCCTAGCATGCAGGCATTCTGACCTGAGTTAAAAGAAGGCAAATTTGAGTTTGTAATGTAGCTGGAGATACAAACATATATGACAGGCTTCAGGATAAGGGTGCAACCTAGTGCCAAACTTTTTCTAGAAGAGAGGTTAATATAGAAATAAATTCATGAATATGCTAATTTCCTTACTGAGATTGAAGTTTATTGGCTCAGTACATATTTTAAGAAAGAATATAAAATAACATTTGAAAAGGAAGCTCTTTATCTATAAAACAGTGGTTATGTGGACTCTTGAAGGAATAACATTTTTATTCTGAATCTTCTGCTAGTTCCTGATCCCATTTGTTATTTTTGATTATGCTCTAAAATCTGTGAAACACAGGCTTGTTAAGCACATTTCTGATGTCAGAAAGGTGTCTAACAAGCTTTTATTAAGAATTCTTCAGCACTATTAAGCTCTAGTCTCAAGCTAGAGCATTAACAGAGGTCAACAGCCACCACAGAACAATGGTGCGAGCCACAAAGGGCGTTAAAAATTAAACATTTCATTCAGCTTTTTTTTTTTTTTGGCCAAATCACTTAACTTCCCCGATGGGGAAATAACGTCGGGTGGCATGTTGCCAGGGAATCTTTTGGGCTATGTTTATAAAGGCTCCAGGGCCGTTAGCCTAGTACACTCCTATGAACCTATGAACATATTTTAAATCTCCTTTTAATGCTTTACTGTGGTGGATGCTCTCTGTGTGTCAGTGCTGCTTTGTAACTTTCAAAGCTATACAATATTCAGCATTCCTACACATTTCTGTTTAACTGTTGCTTTATGTGGAAGAAGATTAAGCACCATGCACTTACAAAGAAATATCATCCTAACCCTACTTGGTTTGTGTTCCCAGTAGAAACATCACAAATTTACCTCTAGAGTTTTGCACTTGAGATAAATTGCTTGACACCCATGTCTCAATCACATAATAAGCTGGTTGTGATTTTAAACCCAGTCATAACCCTCCATATTATATATTTTTAGATTTTGCTGTCATTCAGTTCATATGTGGATATGATCCAAACTATTCATTACTTTTAATGTGTAAATAGCAAAGACTTGAAAGACTTGTAGAAATCTGGTGGTGGAAAGATAATATAGTCCAGGTATTCAGTGACTGACAATTACTCATAAGATTTTATTGGTGATGAATAAGGAGATAATATGGAAGCTGAGTATAGTCAGGAATTCATTAGGAGGGATGACTTGGTTCATAGGTTCATAGGTAGGTACTAGGCTATTGGCCCTAGGGCCTGTACAAGCCTAGCCAAAAAGGTACCCTGGCTTTCGCCACCCAAGAAAATTATTTTCCTGTGCCCCTGTCAAGCAGAACCACAGAAGTGATCCCCGGGGTGAATTTCCTATTACCCATCCAATCATCAAGATTTTTCTTGAAGAGTGCTAATGAGGAGCTCTGTTTGACATAGATAGTAGTCTGTTCCAGAGTATGGGAAGTATCTGGGACAGGAATATATCCCTCCAGCATGTTCTGTTTATTGTGGTGACAAGGTTTAGGTCCCTAGAGCATGTAGCTCGGAGGGATTGGGATTTCTTTAAGTGGAGCATGTCCAACAGCTCTGGGTTTGACATAGCTTTGTATGTTAGGCAGAGATCGCCTCTGAGTAGGCGATATGTGATGGAGTAAAGCTGGAGTTTTTTGAGACGGTCTGCATAAGGCATCTGTTTGAGGCCAGTAATCCTCTTTGTGAGGTATTTTTGCGGCCTTTCCAGTTGTTGTAGATGTCTTGTGAGGTACATACCAAAAGGGGTGTTGTACTCTATAATGGGTCTAATGAGTGATGAGTAGAGGGGAACAATGACCTCTTTTTTTCTGGATGAGAAACCTTTTGTGATGAGGTGTGCTACATAGAAGGATTTCCTGACCACTGTGGCGATATGATTATCAAAGGAGAGACTACTGTCCACCTGTGTCCCAAGGTCTCTCATCACACTTTCGGTGTTAAGTAGACCACCGCCTATGTGGTAGTTCATGGGTACAGAGTTTTTACCAAAGGGGATTAACGTGCACTTTTTGGCATTAAGCTTGAGACCATGTCTTTGACACCAGGCATCTGTCTCAGTGGGGCCCTTTTGTAGGATGTCCACATCATTAGGAGTTTCGATTATGGCTCCTAGTTTGCAGTCATCTGCAAATTTAGTTAGCCAAAGACCTTCTGTGTTAGCCTGTACTTCAGAGAAGTAGATACCAAACAGGAGAGGACCCAGGACTGAACCCTGTGGTACTCCACTTGTCACTGGTCTGAAGTCTGATTTGGAGTCTGCTACTTTCACAGTGTGGGTTCTGTCAGTAAGCCAGTTGGCAACCCATCTTGTGACATATTGATTTATACCTAGTTTAGTGAGTTTATCTATAATTCCAGAGTGGGAGATGGTGTTGAATGCCTTGGCAAGATCTAGATAGGCTGTGTAAACCACCTTACCGTCATCTATGGCTTTGGTGACTACTTCAAAGAAGTCTATCAGGTTTAGGAGACATGATCAGCCTTTTACAAACCCAAACTGTGTGGGGTCCAGAGTTTGGAGATCTCCAATGTCTTTGTTTATGAGTTCCATGATGATATGTTCCATGGCCTTGCAGACTAGGCTCGTCAGTCCAATGGGGCGGTAGTTCCTGGAGTCTGTTGTGGCCCCCCTTTGTGGAGTGGGATAACTGTCACGGTTCGCCATTCAATGGGCACAAAGCCTGAGGTGAGGCTATGATTGAACATGGTACTTAGGTGGGGTGCTAATTCATTCTGTAGTTCATGTAGAAGGCAGCCTGGCATGTTGTCAGGTCCCATGGATGCTGTGTTCTTGGCTTTGGAGAGTGGGGTTTTTACCTGTGCAGCCATGATTACAGGAAATTTGCATTCTTCCGGTATAAAGATGGGCCCTTTAGGGGGTGAGAGGGGGGGTAAAGTTAGCACTGAACCTATCTGCCAGGATGTTGGCAATATCAGTTGGTTCTGTATATATAGTGTCATTGTGCTGTAACTCAGAGCAGATCTGAGTGTTGTCATTGAGATTCTTGACATAGCTATAGAATGCTTTGTGGTTGTCTTTAGAATCAGTGGCAATTTTGTTTTTATAACTAGCTTTGGAGGATTTTATGAGGGATCTCAGCTTCTTACTGAGGCTGACCAGGGAGTTCCTCCAATCGTGGGATTTTACTCTTTTTTGCAACAGTTTCTTTCTTCTGTTGTAGAGTTTGTTTATGGCAGAAGACCACCAGATTGTCTTCCTTTTTTTGGAGGATAGCATCTTGGTTCTGTTAGGGATAGCATGATCCATGCACTCGTGTAAGTGCTTATAAAGTGCATTTGTGTAGGATTCAGCAGTCGTACCTCTATTGTCCATCTGCATGGGTGTCGTGAAGTTTGCCACTTCTGTCTTAAGATGCATGAAGTTGGCTTTGGAGAAATTTTTTACGGTTGTTTCCCTAATGGGGGGTGGGAGCGGGATGTGGATGTCTAGGGTGATTGGGGGACATTGTAGGATTTATAGATGTAGAAAATTCACTACTATCAGAATATGACTTGCACATATTCTCATAACTGAAACCCCAGTGCAGCTAATTAAATGCATCCTAGCTATATGAGATTAAGTCCAGTAATTTCTACCTAATGGTACATACAAAGGATTGCAGAACACTAAATTTCTTGTATCAGGTGGTTTAACTGCTAATGAAAGAGCTCAAAACTACATCTCAAAAAGTGATTGCCTACCTTACTGAATGTTAAATTACAAGAATCTCTTGTTTGCTATGACTCATACTCAGCTTTTTACTTACTTCCTTGGTAAACATTATCTTGGTCATATTCCATGAGTACAAATCATGTTTGTAAGACAGATAGCATGTTTTGTTTTTGTGAAAGGTATTTAAAGCATGTATGTCACAGAGTGGTCTGTGTAGGGTAGAGTGTATGTATGTTGTACTGGTGAATGTTTAAAACGTTTCTGAATGGGACTAAGTGATGTGAATAATGTGTGTTGTACATCTGAGAGATGTTAGGATTATCCACCCATGACTATATAGTCAGCTCTGCTTAAATGCATAGCCTTGGGACTGAAGTTAGTTAATGCAGTTAAGGGGAGTATGCTTTTAAATGACATTGATATGAGACACAGTTATATTAATTTCGGATACACAGTAATCACACAAAAAACCCCCCACAAGTACAGTGATACATTTCAGAAACTTTATAGAAAAGTTACTGTTTACAGTTGTTTGCTGTTTCAGATTACATACAATTACATGAGTAGGAAGTCCATCTTTAACGAGATTAATACTATAGTAGTTTCTGGAGACAAGCCTCTTTTCAAATTGGTACAATACTGCACTACATTATCATTTTTCTACCTGCCACAGATTTCAGCACCAATTATTTAATTTATTCTAGCTTTAGTCTACTTAACATTCAGCCTGTGTACTTTCTGATGTCTGTAGTTTCGAAAATCAATTTTCAACAGCCATTCTTTCCAAATTTCATCAGTCATCTGAGAATTCTTGTTTGTTTTGTAACAGGTAGCTACTTTATGTTCTTAAACACCATGGGGTTTTGCTTTTTCAGATCACAAGAGAATCAAACTTCTCACTGCCATCTTTATTGCAAGCTAATAGTAAGGTCATTTGATCTTTCAAAGCCTTTGAACCAGCAGCCTCAACACTTTTAAATGTCAATGTTCCATCCAGTATGGCTCTCCGATATAACCTCATTTCATCAGCACTGGAAATGTCGCATGAATTGCAATTTTTCATGATGTCTGAAAAAATGTCCACCACCATCGCTCCAAAATCATCTGCATCTGGTTTTTCACCATGCTGTTTTTTAACACAATGTTGTGGCATCCATTCCATCTGTCTAACCAACCAGACGTAAGTTTAAAATTCTCAACTCCTATGCTTTTGGCTAGTTGGTTGGCCTTTTCCATTAACAATGGACCACTAGTGGGAATTTTTCATGGCTTGTGCAAACCAGTACAACAGGGCATCCTCAACATCTTTCACTTTCCCAACCTCTTGTGTTTGTGATTAGGGTTGGTATTTGTTTGCCACTCTTTAATAATTTCTTCCCTGTTTTTCAGAATTCTTGAAATTAAGCTTTGGTGCACGCCTAACAACAATGCAATAGAAGTCTGACTTTCTTGATTATCAAGTATTTTAATAATGTTGACCTCCTCAGCTAAAGTAATAGTCTTTTTAAGAACTTTCTTTGACATTCTTGTAATATCCCTTAGATAACCAATAGACTTTCTGCTTATGTAATGATTGCAGTACGTACAACTAAATACACAGCTAACATACAAACATAAGTATAAATATTTCAACCATGGGCATGAATGCCCTTCTAGCTTGCCAATATACCAAAACACTTGTTCCCATTATAAGTGTCCAAGCTGTTCTTTTTTTCAAAAATTTCTTTATTGCAGATTTTTAGGTTACAACATATAAGACATTATACAATAAGATACACACACAACATACAACAAAACATAACATTCTATATACAATATATACAAAGAAGTCACTTCAAAATCCAGTTTTTGTACTAACCACATATTCTGCAGTGATAAGAAGAATAAAACAGTACCATTAGTTGTTTATTACGGTTTACTATCATAAATTCGAAAATCAGAACAAAACATGTCTGCATTTTCGAATTTATACATTGGAAATGAACATTTCCGAATTTACATAAAGTCGGAAACAGCCGTGTATTGTCGAAAATGTTGCTCGTGACATTTTCGGCAATACACAGCACTCCCACCCGTCCCGTAACTACCTACCTAACCAGCCTAAATACACAGTTATACAGGGGGCAAGCCCCCCCTGCACCCCCCTGTGGGGGGCTGTGCCCCCACACCCCCCCCAACTTAATATTCCAACTCCGAGATCGCACTACAGTGAGGAAAGGGATGTATTTCCCTAACCGCACTGTACCGCGATCCCCTCACATGAGCGAACGTTAGAATTGCGAATGCACAGTCCATTCGCAATGGTAATGTTCGCTCCCATCACCTGCCGAAATATGAAGTATTCGAACATCATAGCCGTGCAAGTGCACGTCGGCATTGTGATAGTAAACCGTTTATTACATATACTAGGGAAAGTCAAACTAAAACCTCCTTATATAAGGTATGTTTTTTTTTAATCAACTTATCTACGCAAATATTTATAAAATGACAATGTTAAAAAGGTTCTAAGTATATCCTTATTGACTGTCTTACATATATTGCATATTTCACTTTTAGATTTAATATTTTTACCTCTTGAGAATGAAATCTAATAAGTATTCCCAATACTCTTGGTAATATTTACGTTTCTTAGTAACATATAGTAGCTTGTGGGAGGCAATGTATTTGTTTGCTACATTTCTAAAACCTTCCCATGTGAGTGGGGTTGCAATAGTCCAATTCTTTGTAATATAGAATTTGACTAGAGAACATATGGTGGTGAGGACATGCTGTAAGACTCTGGGAAGATTATTCATATTTATGTGCAGTATAACTGTTTCCCAGGATAAAGTACTTTTCTGGTAGCCCATTTTCTCTAGTCTTGCCCTTAGTGAACACCAAAAGTTATGAACTTTACTACATTCCCACATAACGTAGAATGTCTGCTGGTTGTTTCTTGCAGTGAGGACATTCAGGTGAGTATTTGTTATTATATTTACTAATTTTTTGAGGGGTAAAGTGTGCATTATTGTTAGTCATAAGTTGGGTGTAGAATAACTTTTTGAACGGGCTGAATTTGAGCGTGTTTTCGATGGCATCTTTTATATTTTGTTCAGTAATTTCTGGGTTTTTCTTCTGCCAGTATGAGGAGAATAAAGTACAATTCCGATGTTTTATATAATTTATAAGTTTATAGACTCTAGAGATTGTTTTCCCCTTGGTAGTTAGATTTTTTTGAATTAACTGGGACAGACTAGTATCTTGTTTATCAAAATTTTCAGTATGAAATTTAGTGTTTACAAGGTATTTGAGTGAGTTCATAATAATTACGTATTTCTTTGGGAGATTTAATTGCTCTCATAATTGTGCAATATCACATTCCTTCCATTTATAAATTTCTCATACTACAATATCTCTTATTAAGGGATACTCTTGCAAGTTTATCAATTTATTATTTAGTAGCAAATTAGGATTAAGGTGTATAGGTTGCAGTAGAAATAGAAGGAGGGCATTTAATAATTGTACAGATGAAAAGAGCTTTTGAATAATTAAAACCATTTGTTTAATAAGTGAATGTAAATTCTTAACATAAACAGAGTTTTGGTTTAAGTTTAAGAATAGGAGAGCCCTAGAATTGCACCCAAGTCTCTTAATTTGTTCATACCAAATTCTAGACCATAAGGGGGACCATACGTTTGTGTTTAATTCATAATTTAAGATTTGACATAGTCTATATGTCTGGATAATACTGTAGTATCATTTAAAATCAGGTAACCCTAACCCACCTTTAGATTTAGGAAGTATAAGCTTTTCATATTTGATTCTAGTATATTTAGAATACCAAATAAATCTGGATATACTTCTTTCCATGTCTATAAAAAATTTTTGAGGTATAATTGTGAAGGTAGGGTTCATTTGGAAAATAATTCGTGGTAGCATGTTCATTTTAATGATACTGCTTTTTGATAACAAAGACATATTGATATTTTTCCATCTGTTCATATCATTTTCAATAGTATTCCAGGTATGGGTTAAGTTATTTTTAATAATTTCACTAATATTGGGAGTATATATTACCCTCAAGTATTTTAGTTGATAAGTTATCTTTATTTTGCTCTCCGGGAAGTAAAAGTGCATATGTCCTATGGGATTTAGTGGGAACAGTTGGGATTTGTTTGGATTTAGTTTGTAATTTGAAATCTCTGAGAATATTTCAATGGCTGTCAGTATTTTAGGAAGATCTGTCGTGGAGAGTTGTAATTATATATTTAAGTCGTCAGCAAATGCCGAATATATAATGTTAGTATTTTAAACTTTTGGAATGTGTAGAAAATATTTCTGTGATATATAAAGAAGTAGGGGTTCTAGGTATAAATTAAAGAGGTAAGGAGAAAGTGGACACCCTTGTCTTGTGCCATTTGAAATGGGGATAGGTTTTGTTTTATTATTGTTATTCTGAATGGAAGTTGAGGCCATCTGATATAAAACCTTAACTTTATTAATAAATTCTTTAGGAAAACCAAATAAAGGCATAACATTAAATAAAAAGTTTAAATATACTCTGTCAAAAGCTTTACTAGCATCTGCGGCAATATCGTATTTGGGATGTTTATCTGTTTTTAGTAATCTGATAGCTGTGTCTAGTAACAGAGTGTTATCATTTGTTTGCCTATGTACCATAAAACCTAACTGATTATGCAATATAATAGAGGGAAGTATATTCTTCAACCTTTTGGCTAAAATTTGAGCAAAGATTTTAAAGTCAGTATTTATGAGGGCTATTGGTCTATAATTAGTGGGATCCGTCAGGACAGAATTTGGTTTAAGTAGAAGGACGATCTTAGAATTATTTATATATAAGTCTGTTATCTCATGTTGTATTATATAGTTATATACTTTAAGTAGGATTTTAGAGACCGGTTCTGAGAATATTTTATAAAATTCAGAGGTAAATCTGTCAGGTCCTGGAGATTTACCTGGCTTGAGATTTTTTTATTGCTTCTTTTATCTCTGTTAGGTGTAGTGGTGTCCCTAAAAGTTTTTGTTGTTCTTGTGTAATTTGTGGAAATTTTAAATTTTGAATGAACTCATTACATTTATCATTTAAGGGTGGTAAGTGCATGTTGTACAACCTTTTATATATATGTTCTCAAATACATTTAATATGTCTTGGTTTTCCTGAAATTTATGTCCTTCATAATGTAATTCTTTAATTTTTGGTGGGCCACTTTTAATATTTATTAGCCTGGCTAGAAATCTTGAGGGTGTTTGAGCCCATTCTGAGTATTGATATAAAGACATGCTTTCTAAAAATGTTAAATTTTCTAAGTAATTCTTATGTAGTTGTTTTTGCCATTCCATACATTTTCCTCTAATTCTTTTGAATATTTTTGTTGTAATTGTAGTTCTGCTGACGCAATTTGTGATTCTAATGTGGTTTTGGTATTATTATATTTTTTCTTAAACCAGGCAGATTTTTGAATTATGACACCTCTAATAACTGCTTTTGCAGCTTCCCATTGCGTATCATAAGGTATTGGAGTAATTATGATTTCTTCATCTAATTGAGTGAGTATACTGTTTATCTCTTTAGCTACTTCTTGTTTCTGAATAATTTTTGGGTTTAAAGTCCACTTATTAAAATAAGATATGTTTTGGCTGAAATTTAGCAGGTTTATGAATATATTAATTTTAGAATGATCTGAGATAGATCTAGGTGAAATGTTGTATTTTAGTTTATATGACCGAAAGAACTGAGAAATTAGGAAGGCATCTGTTCTAGACCAAGATTTATGAGACGTAGAAAATAAGGTATATCTGGATATTGTTTTGTCATGTTGGAAATTCTCATATGGATCAAATAGCTCAAAAGTATTTTGTAATTCACTAAGGCTATATTTATTATATGCGGTTGCTTGGTTTCTTTATTGGCTCTATCTTTGTCAGGTTCCATTACTGCATTCCAATCTCCCCCGATTATATATAAATGATTAGGAAATTCAATAAGTAAGTTAAAGATTTCATAAATAAACATTTGTTGGTTAGAGCAGGGACTATATATATTTAGGAAAAGTAAAGGTTTATTTATGCTATGGAAATTTGTCCATCTACCATTCAAGTCAGTCTTCACAATAACAATTTCCCTTTGATAGGCTTTGTTTATAATGATAGCAACCCCTCTGGAAGTAGAATTGTGCCCAGCAGCTATTATATGCTTGACCCATTTACTTTTTCTCTCCCTGTCCCAGAGTTGTGAGATCAGGTGAGTTTCTTGAAGAAAGGTTATCATTGTTTTACTTTGATATATAATATGCATGACTAAATTCCGTTTACTTTTGTCTGAAATTCCCTTAACGTTCCATGAATCTAAAGATATAATTTCTGAAAGTGTAAAAATATTTCTTGATTATTGTTAATAAAGCACAATAAGCAATGTGATAATATAAATATATACTGTTGTGTATTAGTGTTAGTATTTTCCGCATGGTGACTTCTATTCTCCTACCCCCCCCCCCTTTGTGTGCCTAACTACCCATCCCTCTGTAATGTTAGATAAACAAAACTTCTAAAATCAAAGGATTTTTGTGACTGAGTCTGGGTGTAAGTCTTATAGAGCAGAGGGATGTCAAAATTACCTACTATTTTCCAAACGTACACAACCATATGCATCAACTCTGCATAGCAGCCTCCCTGTACCCGTATTCAGAATCAATTTTAAATATCTTACCATTTTAAACATGTATATTATATTAGTAAATGTAATCAAAATATTTTGGATAGCCTTATAACCAAATCAAAAGAATATATTAAAACTCTAAATAAGGTCCTTAATTATTCTATGCAAGCCCTGAAAGCCCCCCCCCAAAAAAATATATATATAAAAAAATAATAAAACATCCCTATGTCATTTTGTTTTTAAGCTATACCAAGTTATAAGGTGCATTTATAATTACATGCAAATGCCTGACTAATACAAACAAACTAAAGAAAAGAGGAAAAAGTACAATGCAGTATATTCGTATGAGCTAGATCTATGAACACCAAAAGAGAAGAGAAAAAAATGCTAGATTGGCATTATTAAACAGTACTGCTGCCACTCTAACAATATAATATTGCGTCTATCTTTCACCTTCAATACATGTGTATTACAAATATCTAACTTTTAGTTTTATTTTCCACTATATATATATATATATATATATATATATATATATATATATATCTACATACATGCAGTTTGCTTAGTATTACAGACTAATAAAGATAATGATAAAAATAAAAATAAAAATAAAAAAAAAAATTTGAAAATGCCTCAACTGTATATATAAATTCTACAATATCTTGTAAGCTCTGTTCACTTTTCCTGGAGAAAAGAAAAATAATAAAACAAGTACACATTCCTATTGCATATTTTACCTTAAGGTGTTCATCAAATAAATCATATTTGTTTTTGGTACAAGACCAACATCATATCATTGTAAATGTAATTTTGCCACAGCATATATGAGTATGCAGCTGCTATCTAATATAATAATTTTCAGTCTTTTCTTTATGTATATCTCACAGCTTTGTATAAACATGAGTATAGGAAGGTTTCACCTAATAATTAAGATTAAGAGAAAAAACATGTTATATTCCACCTAGTCATCAGTTTAAAAAGTTCAAGCACATTATTTGAAATAATATTCTGCATTGCCCCTTTTAAAATAACTGCATTAACTTCAACATTCTCTAGCATAGAAAGTAACTAAACATCAGTCTATCTGCTTACATTCTGCTGCACATATTCTGTCAGTATGCTTGGCAAATAATCTAATGTCTTTTTTCAGTGTTGTAATGTCTTGTTTACATTAGATCCATTCCCAGTAATGCACTGGGGCTCCTAGGTCATTTAGATGATGAAATGAGTTAAAAAGTGAAAATAAACATATTTAAGTATTTACCTCAAGAAAAAGTCGAAATATGCAGGATTCAGCCTGAAACAGAAGATTATATCATTCAAATGCTTCAGCAAAGATGGATTGTCTTTTTTTCATGCTGGATTCACATTGTAGAGATGGAGAAATACTAGTGTAGCAGGATATTTCATCTGAAAGCGGATGCTTTTTTTTTCAATAAGGTAAGCACAGTATTTATTAAGTTTCTGATGATTTTAGTGTCCAGGCTGTTCTTAAAAATATATAAACTAGTACTTGCTTTAATGTAATTTGGTAGTCTGTTCCATGCATCAGCTATTCTGTCAGAGAACCAATTAGCACACTTCTCATTCCTATAGAATCCTCCACATAAGTTGTCTGATGGTTCTCTAGTACTTTTTGATAACCCCAAACATTCCCAGAGGTAGGTGTCTCTAAATGCCCTATACACCTGAATATGATTTCCTCTTAGATATCTGTAAGAGATACTGTACTAGTTCAGATGTATTAGTCTTTCATAATTACTTAAATTTTCACATCCACAGATGCTTGTGGTATATTTCCAGTGCACTCTTTCCATTTTACTCCTGCTTGTTTTCTTATAGGGTTTCCATATTGTTATTCCATACTCAAGTTTGGGTCTAATGTAACTAACAAATAATAACTTCATATTTGATTTCCTAGACTTTATAAATCTTTTTATACAACCTAGTGTTCTATAACTATTATTAACCAATTGGTTGATATGATTAGCTGAATCTACCCATATACCCAGGTCCTTAAATGAGTCTACAGTTTCAATCACTGTGTACTGTATTAAATATTCACCTTTCAATTTATGTCTCCCAAATATCATATGCTAAGTTTTTGATGTATTTATCAGCATATTATTCTCATGTGCCCAAATAGTCAATTTAGTCAAGTTATTTTGCAGACATGCTTTATCTGTAACACATGCAATCAGTTTACCCAATTTCAGGTCACCTGCACATAGACTTTAGACACCTCAGATGAAAAAGTTAGGTCTGAAAGATACAATCTAAACAAGTAAGGGCCTAGGACAGAGCCCTGTGGGACACCCTGATTGTAACCAAGGATTTCCCCTGTCCAGTTGCTGTATGATACTTGCCATGTCCTATTTCTAAGCTATGCAACTATCCATCTTATCAAGAGTACATCAAAACCTACTTGTTCTAATTTATTGATCAGTGTTTTGTGTATGACCCTGTCAAATGCTGAAGTTAAATCTATATAAATTACATCAGAGCACAATTTTTATTCAAAGCTGTTATTATATTGTCACAGAATATCATGTTACAGGTGGTAATAGATCTGTTTTCAACATATGCATGTTGATATATGGTTTCAAGTCCCAGCCTATCCAGTTCTGACAATAACTTATCCAATATTACCTTCTCCATTATTTTTCTACAACATGAAAGTAGACTTAAGAGTCTATATGACTCTGAGTTTGTCCTACTCCCCTTTCTCTTAAATACAGGTTTAATAAGCTCATATCTCCAATCCTGAGGAATCTCCCCATATTTATATGACCTAGTGAAGTACTGGCTATACAGTTATGCAAAATAAAATAACATGGCAGTGATCTACACATGATTTGACACAGCTTTGCATTTAAACAAAATATGCAATTAAACGAAACACAATAAGAGCACCTGGATGAAGCTCACGACACACCTTCTTAGTAGTTCAACAGTTTATTAATCCACAAAGTTTGCAATATAAAAAACAGTACATTAACGCTCTCCCTGTTATCACAACAGCGTTTTCATCTATTCACAAGACTTCCTCAGATGTAATGCATACCTCTGAGAAAGTCTTGTGAATAGATAAAAATGCTGTTGTGATAACAGGGAGAGTGTTAATGTACTGTTTTTTATATTGTGAACTTTGTGGATTAATAAACTTTTGAACTACTAAGAGGGTGTGTCATGAGCTTCATCCAAGTGCTCTTATTGTGTTTCATTTGGTTGTTTTGGTGAGAGCACTTTGTTCTCTTTTGTTGAAAATATGCAATTAACCAATATGAGTTAATGCTGATTATACAGTGTGGATTATTCCAAAACCTGCACGCTGATTGGTCAGCGTGCCCGTTGTAAATCAGACTTATACTAATGGAAAAAGGTCCAGTCGCCCGGACTTTTCCCATTACTATAAGTCTTGCTTTTTTGTGTTTTTGGTAGCAACAGAGAACGGAAGAGCTCTGTTGCTGTAATCTCTCTATGGCAAATGAGTTTAACATAGTGAGATATCTTAAAAAAAAGCAACGGAGATCTTCCTTTCTCCATTGCTTTTTTTAAGGATCTCTCGCTATGTTAAACTCATTTAACATAGCGAGACAGCTTTAAAAAAGGGAATGGAGATCTTCCTTTCTACATTGCTTTTTTTAAAGCTATCTCACTATGTTAAACTCTTTTAACATAGTGAAACACATTAAAAAAAACAACGGAGATCTTCCTTTCTCCGTTGCTTCCACACACAGCTCTGATGTACTGCGTAAGCATATGCATGCGCAGTACATTAGAACTGCCGCAGAATACCGGACAGCTGCGGAAGGGCAGCACGGAGGCATTATACAATGCCATTATTTAAGAAAAGTAAGTATTTTTTTTCTTAAATAATGTCATTGTATAATAGCAATAACCCACTTCTGGGTGTGGGTAATGCTGAATTTACTCACGGTTGTCTTTGTTTGGCCACTTGGGCTTTGCCCTCATGACCAAACCACACCAACAGTGGGTAAATCCAGCATTACCCACACCCAGGCACGGGTTATTGCTTAAATATACTCCAATACATTTCCATTGACTAAAAACAGGACTGAATAGACTCTCTGCATTTAATCAGCATATGCTTTTATCTGATATGCTTTAAGTGGAGCTATCAATATATATATATATATATATATATATATATATATATGGTTCCCATTCAGAAGCCTGAAACATCATAAGCCTGAAAATCAAAATCCTGAAACCAAAAGCCTGAAAATTCAGAATCCTGAAAACTCAAAATCCTGAAAGCCCAAAATCCTGAAAGACCAAAATCCTGAAACTCAAAATCCTGAAAACACAAATAATGCTAATATGTCACTATAAAGACACTAATATCTACCAACTGACCCTGACCCTAACCCTAACCCTAAGGTCCGTCACTATCGCACACTCACCTGACCCGCCTAACCCTAACTCACTTAAACCGCCCCTAACCCCAATATTTGTCACTATTGCATACATGCCTAATCTGCGCCCTAACCCTAACTCACTTAAACCGCCCCTAACCCTAAAATAAAACCAACCGCACACTTACCTGACCCCAACGCATGACCTAACACCACAGGGCAAACAATAGCAAAGCCACAATGACATCAGTATGTCTATTTTGTGTTTTCAGGATTTTGAGTTTCAGGATTTTGGTCTTTCAGGATTTTGGGCTTTCAGGATTTTGAGTTTTCAGGATTCTGAATTTTCAGGCTTTTGGTTTCAGGATTTTGATTTTCAGGCTTATGATGTTTCAGGCTTCTGAATGGGAACCATATATATATATATATATATATATATATACACACACCAACACACACACTGACACACACACTGACACACACACACACACACACACACACACACACACACACACACACACACACACACACACACACACACACACACACACAAATATATTCTAAACTGTGGATGCATTGTGAACTGTGATTATATTTATAAACAATATCATGATTACCTATTCAGGATTCTCAGTGAAGATCATTTTAAACATAAGTTTACAAACAAATGTGGTAAAAAGGAATTAAAATCTTAATGCATTTACTTAAAACAAGAGCATCTGTGAAGCAGGACATATTTATCAGTCCAGACTTTTGCCTTCTCTAGTATTCAGTACTATGCATTCGTTTTACAATGCTTTTTGTTTGTGCTTTCTTTTAATGAATACTGTTGTGATGGTGTACGGAGCCATGGAAAATACATTGGTATTCATACCATTACTGGGTTTCTTCCTTTCCTTGAATTACTTATTTTATAAACAAATAAGATATGATAAATAATAGTCAAGCCAGTGAGATAACAATATTTCATTTCCTCCTGAATTTTATCAAGGAGCAATGCACACCAAATTGACAGGGGAATTAAACAGTAATTAGAAAAAGAACTTTATTAAGTTTTTTTTTCATTTATGAGAATCATTAAATGACTGTGTTACTAAAATTGTAGCTTTATTAGCTAGTACTACTGGTTTAATTTTTTCATGCATGTTTAATCACTTCCATAAAATGACGTTCTCAGAAAATGTCTATGAAGTGTTAACTGCTGTAGTTCTGTCCTTATCAGTGTCAACACTTATTCTTTACATGTGGTTTTTAGACTCCTTATTCAGTTTATAAAGCCATCTCTCACTTCTTAAATGCAAATACCAATTTTCTTTCTAATTAGAAGCGTTTTAGGTGTGCCTGTGTTTAAATCTATATAGTTTAAATCATTTGGTTTCTTGCTATAAAATCCTCCAAAATATTAGGGGAACAAGATTTGCATCACTGATTATGTGCCCTTGTGTATTTGTTCTGTAGTTCTATCCCTTATCCCAAATAGATGTACAACAAACTCTACATTCTGCATGTCAATGCGTTGGCTTCTTCTTAGAGCATGCTTCCTTTTTAGTCATTTTAAGATCAAGTTACAATGTGGTGAAATTTTCTTTAACCTGCCAATTCTGTTTTTGGCCCCTTTGCACAAAAAATGTCATTGAATTATAAGACGGATGAACTCTGTAAAGAACTGAGGTAAAATCTTTAAAAAATAAATTTTAAATATATTTATATCTCCCATGATGTTCTTGCTCAAATTTAGTTTTGTTCACATAAGGCATATTATCAGATAACATATTAATGTCATTCATTGTGATAATCTTCATTAAAGGGTATTAGCTCTTGGCACGGTTAATATATAAGAAACATTTTATGTAGTTGTTATCCCTATAACCATAATATGTATTTGAATTAATTTTTCACCATTTTTGAGTGGAAGTTTGCTTTTGCATGTTTATGGGAACTGCAAAGTTTGTTAAATTTAGTAATGTTTCCCATTTCCTAATATAATACTTCCTGTGTGCTCTGTCTGCTAGACTTCATGCACCTCATCCCACATCATCAAAATGTGACACGTCATGGTTCTGATCAGTGAGTGGGGAAGGAGGGTATGTGTGCTTGATAGATGCACAGGCATTTTTTAAACCATCTTTAATATATAAAACTAGTTCACAAATCAAAACTACAGATTGTTTTGACAAACAGACTTTGTGGAGGAACGATGTATTGCTACTTCAAGAACTTAAATAGGTAAAGCATACCTTTGAAGGTACTCCTGTGGTCCCTCCTTTTCACTTCTCCTTTCTGAGCAATCAAAAGTATCAAACCTAGGCCTTGGCTCCACTAAAGTCTAAGCATTTAAAAATTCTTGTGAAAATGATTTTATCATTTTCTTTACATGAGAGCCATCCTTCATTCAAGACATTGAACTAAGTTCCCATATTCCTGAACTGGTGGTAGAACAGATGGATACAAAATATACTGTGACAATTATTGAGAACAGTAATAACCTTTATTTATAACTTCTATAAACCTAACATCATCTGTAGTACTCCACAATAAACATCAAACAAAATATACTAATGATTTTAACTGGTGTTCATATGATCACTTATCCTACTTTTATGCGGTATTAGATATTCAAAGACGATGCTCTGTTTCGCTAGTTTTCAACATTTTTCCATTTTTGTTACATATTAGAGCTTTACATCCTCTATTCCGAATAAAAACAAAAGTAATAATTTGTAAGTCATTTTGTCTATTAAACTTATCTTCTTTTCTAGTTTTCCATACAATATATTCTCTATAATGCGGGGAAATTTCCCCCAGTGTTCTAGTCAAATTATAACTAGTTAGTATGAATACTACCTCAGGTCTCCCCTGAAAGTAGGCTGTACCAAGTGGGAATAATTCAGTCAAACAAAAATCAAAGTAAAGCAAAGTAAATATGAATATTCCTTTCTCCCCTGTGTTCCAAGTGTTTTTTTTTTTTACTTATTGCTTCATACACATGCATAAACAGCATAGAAGATGAGTTGTTGGGTACTCTGTAAGACCATACTCATCCTCACAGTAGAGTTCCATGCCCTCCTTAGGGAAGTAGACTTGTCAGCATCTTCAGATAGTTAGAGCTAAAGTATTAATACAGAGCCATACCTCAAACTAAGACACGTGTACCTTACTATGTTACATATATCTGTACTTGCTGCAGTTACTTATCAATGAGTCATTTAAACACCGATTGTAGTTTCACCCGATAATAGCATTAATTTTTTTACTTTAAAAGTTCAACAAAAGACATTTTTTTCCTCCACACAGCTTCCTGATAGGTATTGAATGTTGCTGCTGTCATTATGTTGTCCTTTGTGTGTAGCAGTTGAAAGCCATGTGCGTTTCAATATCCAGTTATATCTCGGCATTCCGATCTGCATGTAAATGCAGAGGATCAGGAGTTGCATAGACATGCATCTGTCATTTTCCCATCTAGGTCCACCTTCACCTCCTCCTGATACAAGAAGCCTCTTGATGTGTTTTTTTTGTTTTTCACTTTTATGTTTTGGAACAAACACACATGCCAAAAGATGTCTGATACCATCCAACACCAATCAGAAGGATACAACAGCAAACAAGAACTGAAAATGCAGGGGAAAGTGAGAAAGACAGAATTCTGGCAGTTTCCTAGTCTTCAGAAGCTGTTGTTCTTTGTGTTGCAAGTAAATATATAATGCATAGCTGTTGAGACTGTGCATGTGGGTGTTGTGTATGTCTTTAAAATGTATATTGTGTGTGTGTGTGTGTGTGTGTGTGTGTGAGTGTGTGTGTGTGTGTGTGCGCGCGTGTGCTGATGTGTTGGGAGATGCTGCATTGCTATCTAGTTTGAATTCTTCTCCCCTTTCTGATCACTGCTACAGCTTAACCTTTTGTAAGTATTTGCCATACAATTCTTTTGAATGTACCATTGCCAGTGCATTTAATAAATCACTTTGTTGTGGTGAGTGCTGTCTTGTACCAGCAATGGATGCTGGGTTATGCAACTTAATTAATTTCCTTATACCCTTTTTTCGCAAACTCATGGTAATATTAAAATGCAACGGATGACAATTCTGTCTTTTGGCAATACTGACAAAAAATGTAAAGAAGAAAAAGTTAACAGAACAGTATGGCAGCATATAAACACATATTTGTAAATTGTTGCTTCACAATGCAAACAGAATTAGAACAGAACAGATCTGCTTTAATTTAATACAATTTAATACTATTAACACTGATGAGTATGTAAAAGAGATAAGAACAATAAATTATCTCATATGTTCTGCAGATTATTACAGCTGCATACAGAATTTACTGTTAATTGTTTAAAAATGTATTAGCAATGTGTTTTTGACAGTGAGTAACCTCCCCCCAAAAAAAAAACCTTATTGGGAGGTTTTACTCCCACATTTCTATTCTTAATTATCATGTTAAGGTCACAGGAACTAGGGGGGAAAAAAGCGATATTCAAAACCACGCTGAAAACACACACTGCGCTTTCTCTAAGGTGGCACTATTCTACAGTATGAATTAAAAACAGACAAGGACTGGACTATAACTTAGAAGACCTGAATTTGAATATTAGCTCACAAGCTGAAAGAGCTGGTTGTGGGAGGATGGGAAATGGGTGGATTATGGGAGATGAAAGTGATGGTTCCCCAGTGATCAAATTGCTGCTATACAAGAGGAAGCTTGCTTGATAACAAGGGATGTTACCAGGAGGATATGGGCTTTGTGTTCCAGTGGTAGTAATGACTGTGCATGTGCAACTGTGCATGCCTCCAGGGAGGGTGGAGGAGGTCACTGCAGTGAGTGCTCATGTCAATCAACAGGGGGTTAAGGCTATATAGAAACTCTCCTATAAGTGATGGTAAGCTACAAGGGGGCACTGGTACTGCGTGGTTTCCAAGACTGACTACATTTAGGGTCCATTCTAAAACACACATCTCCATGGTCTAGAGAGGAGCCACATCCTCATGTGTGATGACAACAGTGTCCTCCTATTGCAGCCAGAGAGAAGAACCAAGAATTGGCAGGTATGGAAACTCTTCCATAGTTGTTTATGTGGTGGTTCCTCCAATCATCTCTTCATCATGTGAAGGTGGGACCCCCTGTTTTTGGGAATGATTGGATTTAAGACTGATTCGAGGATGTCTTGATACTCAACACACATGGAGAAAGCACTTAGGGGAAACAAAAATTAAAGAAGGTGTTGGGGGTGAAGCTTTGCACATGGAGGTGTGTGTGGGGTGTCACCAACATTCACTGTGTATATAAAGTTACTGCTTTTATTCAGTTATGTTCTTTGTAAACATATAAATTCAGCAGTAGAAACACTGAATTTCATGGTAAAGAAATGTGTCTTGCATTTCTTTTTATTAAACAAGAAATATCTTTATTAAATTATCATGTATGACATAGGACATGTTACATTTATATAAATGAAATAAACCATAGCAACAGAATCTCAGTTGCAAATATTATACATCCAAACTGTGCCAACACAACTGTAGCTGCAAGCATTATACAACACTTTTAACATATCCAGTCATAGTTAGTCAACCATTACATAGCTCATTCAAATCCTGCCTTCTTTTAAACCTCATCCTTCCTCTGCATGTATTGATGCCACATTTCCCATTTTTTCCTATGTAGTTTGTTCTTACCCTTTTCTAAAGATCCCAGTTCCAGTCGTTTTATTTTGGTTACTATCTTCTCTACATCTAATAAAGCTGGTTTAGACTTTGATTTCCATTTTATAGTAATTGCTATTTTGGCAGCCATCACAATTAACCTCAACAAGTGCTTACTATGTCTTGGCAATTCTGATTCTGTATCATAGCTAAAAAAAAAAAAATCATTTTTCTAGTTACGCCAATTTGCTCACTTAGCATCTCTGACAGAGCAGTCTGCAGGGAATCTTTAAAGTCTGTCAACTCAATATACGCCAAGAAAATATGTTCCCATTTACCTCTTTATTTCCCCATGACACCTCCAACATTTGCTGTCTACCTTTGGAAAAATTCTTTGAAGTGTGCTTGGGATGTAAAAATACCTATGTAAACACTTCCAGGCAAAGATCCTAAATCTTCTAGATTTTGTTGCATATTTGGGAGAAGTACATATATCCCCCCCTTATTTATTTGTGAATTGCTTATTTAATCTCTTCTCAATCCTTCCTAATCAGCTCTGATTGATTCTTATAGTTATCATTTAATATTTTATATGCTCTACTAATTATTCTTTTCTTAACGGCAACTTCTGTTCTAGATTCTACTAAAAAATCTACCAGTGCTGGTCTTTTATTTAGGACCCTCCTATTTCTTTCTCTGTGCCTATACTCTGATATCAGTCCTTGATATTGATGGCATTCTGTAGCTTGTGGGCAAAATAAGTTCTTGGCATCTTCCCATTCTATTACCCTTCCCTCTCTAGTTATTTGCTCCCAATACCTTGGTTCCTTTGCCAGTTTTCTCCAATTTATTCCTGCCCCCTCTTGCCTATTGTCTGCATACCTAATTGCAGTCATCTGTAATGGCAGAACCTCCTTTCTACATTGCTTTGTTGTCTTAGTTCTTAGAATACTTTCTGCTACTTTATGAATATAATATTCTTTATTATTATTGCTATTCTCCTATAAGGTCTGCATCCAAAATCCCAGTCTCTCCCTGTTACTTGAGAATCCCCCCTGTTTCATCATCCTCTCTTTCGACTTTGGAGTATAGATTTCTGCTTGTGCTATGTATAGGAGCCTTAAATGTGTTACTCTGAAATATTTATTTTATTTATTTTATTTTACATTTGTTAACTGGGATAGTCCGTCTGGGTGTGAGCCCATTTTCAGCAGAGGCCCAGGGAGAAAAGCACCTCAAAAAAAAACAGTATTTACATAGGCAGTAAAATAAAGAACAAATAGTCATACTTTGAAATAGTTATAAATAGTTATAAATAGTTATAAATATACATTAGCGCTATTAGATGCAACATCTATAATATAGAATAAAAAATAAAAATATATTGATATAAAAACAAAACCAAGTTGTTAGATGAAGAGTTAAATTGAAGGTAAGTAAAGAGAAAAGTAAAGATTAATTAGTCAAGATTAGTTAAATTGAATACGTGGGCAGCCATGGTGGTGCAGCGGTTAGCACTGCTGCCTCACAGCAAGAGGTTCTCCAGTTCGATTCTCGGCTGGGGTACCTTCTGTACGGAGTCTGCATGTCCTCCCTGTGGTCACATGGGTTTCCTCCGGGTGCTCCAGTTTCCTCTCACATCCCAAAGACATGCTCTAGGTGGATTGGACATTCTAAATTGGCCCTAGCTGTGAGTGTGTGTATGCCTTCTGTGGAAGGTTGGGCGCCGGGCTGGTACCTCGGCACCGTAAAACTCCACTGCCAATCATGAGTGGACAGGTGATCCGCTGTGGCGACCCCTAACTGGGAAAAAGCCAGAAGAAGAAGTTAAATTAAATATGAAAAGAGGAGGGGGTTAGAAGAAGATATCAGATAAGAAAGAAAGTAGGGAGTTAAAGATAGTGGAAAAATGCATATAGGGAAGACAGAATACCCCTTCAACTTGGGTAATCCCAATCCGCCTTGTTCTATTAGAAGAATAAACTTAGCCCACTTGACTCTTGCCATCTTCCCCTCCCAGATAAAATCCTTTAGCTCTTTATTAATTGCTGTCCACAACTTCTCCTCTGGTTGATAAAAATATGCCTGACTAGTGTATAAGACTAAAATCATGTTAACTGCTTGTATCTAACTTTTGATATCCATGTAACAGAGCTTCCATTTTCTCAGTTTTTGTATCATCTTTTGTTTGGTCTCTTCCTACACATCCTTAGCTGCCACACTGGTATCATTTCTAATTCATACTCCTAAATACTTAATTTTATCATGTTCCCATAAATAAGGATATTGAACCAATTCATATGTGGGTACATAATTTACAGCTATTGTTTTTGTTTTAGTTTTATTAATTTTGTATACTGAAAAGGTTTGAAACTGTCTCAGTATGTTTCACAGCACTGTAATGTACCTTTATGGTTTTGTCAGGTATAAAATAATGCCATCTGCAAACAGAGCCAGCTATTCTTGACTACCATACCAATTACATCCTTGAATTTTTAAGTCCCTTATTGTCTTTGCTAATGTTTCTAAATAAAATGCAAATAACAAAGAGAAGAGAGGACACTCCTGCCTGGTTCCTCTGTTTAAGCAGAGTTTATCAGAGAGGACCCTAATCCACTTTAATTTTAGCCTCCAATCCTTCATATATCCTCTTAATCAATGTTCTGATTTTATCAGAGTGAAAATGCTTCCATTGCTCTGCTCATAATATTTCAGTTTACTCTGTTTAATGCTTTCTCTGCATCAAGACTCACTAGCAACAGTGGTATTTTATTACATTCTGCTTCTCTCTGGATCATCACTGTTCTGTTTATGTTGGCAAATGTTTACCTCCCCTCCACAAAACCATATTAATCCATATCCATTAATTTTGGCATCACTTTTGCCATTATTTTAGCCATTATTGACATGAACACTTTATAATCATGGTATAACACTGAAATGGGTCTGTATGAAGCTGGATCTAATGGATCTTTACTACCACCGCTTTCTTCCAGGATGTTGGTACTTATCCTCCTCTTAAAATACTGTTAAACAAAGCCTTTCATAACTTTATCAGTTTTTTTCCCTCCTAGCTTCCAAACTTCCACAGGAATACCATCTATTCCTGGGGATTTTCCTGTAGATTGATTATACATCACCATTTTTATCTCAACTCCTCCTATCCTGTTAGTAATTGAGCCTCTTCTCCCTCTAGCTTTGGCATATTTAATTCTTCCATAAACATTTCCATTTGTACCTTTTCTTGATTTTCATATTTCTCTGTTTTCTACAGATTTTCATAGAATTTTCAAAATATTTCTAACACAGGACCCCTTGTTATCTTCCTTGTTATAGGCTCCTTAAGCATGGTGATCACCCTTTCTACTTTTTGTTGCCGGAATCATTGTGGTAAGTGTTATTTTGCTCTAGAGTTATTATCAAAACAGTTGCTTAACAGCAATCTTTTTAAACTCTTGCATATTATCTAGGTAATTCCTTATTTTCTGCTTAGCATTCTGTAGTTGCTCCTCTTCTTGTTCTGTGAGATCCCTCCTGTTTTGCAATACTTTAATATTTGTCAGTCCTTCTAAATAATTCTTGTTACTTCTTAAACATATCTCTCTCTTTTCTTTATTTCCACCCTATTTTTAAATTCCACTTTAACTTTATCCCACTCCCTAGATATATTTCAGAAGAAGCTTCTACCTTCTCTAATAGCTCCTGAATAATTTCCACTGTCTATTCCTTACATTTCTCATTTTTATTTTGTTACCCTGTGTTCTTATTTTAGTTATTATTGACGCATGATCTGAATGAGTTATTAGGTGTGTATCAAGACCTTCAATTAACTGCACATGTTCCTGTGAAATGTAAATTCTGACTAGCCTAGCCCAGTTTTTGGATCTTGGGCAAAAATAGGAATATTCACTCCAAATTCCTAGTACTGAATTCACATCTTCCATGCCAAATATTTTCATAAATGTCTTTAAAAAGCTACCCTCCTTTGTTATATTTCCCTTTCTGGGCCCCCAGATACATCTTCACTATTGCAAACCAAATTCCAGTCCCCATCTATAAGTAATATTCCTTGCTTAAAGCTGATTATTTCTCCAAAAATTTTCTTAAGCTCCATTATAGCAGTTTTGGGGGGGTTGTAAATGCATGCCAGTGTAGTCCTACTGCCTTGCCAACAGCCCCTTAGTAGTATGTATCTTCCATTATTACCTTTTTTATCTGCTTCTATCACTATTAGAGCTCCTCTTGCAATTAATATAAGTACTCCTCTTTTCCTTTGCTCCAAATATTCTACTGAATAACCACCCCAAAAACCTTTTTATTAAATTCACATGTTCAGTTCTTTCCAAGTATGTCTCCTGTAGCAAAACTATTTGCACTCAAAATGTTTAAAATAGTTCACTACTCTTTCTTTTTTTATGTATCTGTGAGATCATTAATATTTAAAGACCTTATAGAAAGAATCATATTCTTGAGGGATTATTATTCCCACATTTTATGTATAACAGCTTTTTTTTGTTAAATGTCTAATTTTGGCTTTTGTCTTACATGCATGCACTGTTTGGCAGTTTAATCTTTTATACAATTGTTTCTTGTCATCTCCATTTGAGCCTATGTCACATCTTGAAGAACTTTTTGTTTTACTGAAAATAAAAATGCACAAACACACACACACACACGCACACATGCACACACACACACACACACACACACACACACACACGCACACACATGCACACACACACACACACACACACACACACACACACACACACACACACACACACACACACACACACAATACCCCCTAAAACCTACTAATGTAATAGTAATACATAAAACTATGTACATTTTCAAATATTAAAGTTTTAACCCCCCCAATAGGAGTAAAAGTTCCAAACTGATAGCCATAAGCCTCTACTCATCATTCATTAGACCCATTATAGAGTACAACGCCCGTTTTAGTATGTACCTCACAAGACATCTACAACAACTGGAAAGGCCGCAGAAATACCTCACAAAGAGGATTACCAGCCTCAAACAGATGCCCTACACAGACCACCTCAAAAAACTCCAGCTTTACTCCATCGCATATCGCCTACTCAGAGGTGATCTCTGCCTAACATACAAAGCTATGTCAAACCCAGAGCTGTTGGACGTGCTCCACTTGAAGAAATCTCAATCCCTCCAAGCTAGATGCTCTAGGGACCTAAACCTTATCACCACAATAAACAGAACATGCTGGAGGGATAGATTCCTGTCCCAGAGACTTCCCATACTCCAGGGCCATTAGCCTAGTATACACCTATGAACCCATGAACCTATACTCAGAAATCCAGGTCCACTGGCTTTCTCTGCAAAGTTTTTGTTTTCACATTGGGTGAGCCAGAATTAAGCTCTTACTCAATGTGCAGCCATATTGTAAGCCCCAAAATTTGAAACAAAAAAGTCCAAAAACCACAAAATTCAAGAAAATGCTCAGCAAATGGATTCCTCTCCAAAAGTATTTATTACAGATAATCCAAATCACACAGAAAGTAAACAAAAACTCCACCAAGTGAGGATTAAGCCACCATAAGCACTTTCATCCCCAAAAGTACACATTAACATGGAACTTCATCAGATTGTCTTGATTCAGTATTTGTGAATCACTGCTTAGAGCTTTGCTAGTTGAAGATGGGGTGTAAGGTAAAAACGATTACATTATGAATTAATAGCAGCAGAGTGTGGTCACACATCAGAATGGCTGAAGACGTAAGTGCTGGTGGTTTATGCCTGACTTGGTAGTTTAGGTTGTCCAGGATTCAGAACACACTGGCTGGATTCCTTGGGCATGGGGGATGGAGGTCAAAAATCATGATTATTTATAAGTGCAATTGGCTTAGGAAGTCATGTATGCATTTATAATATACATTTATGGCATATTTGGGTGTGTGTTTGTGTGTGTGTGTGTGTGTGTGTGTGTGTGTGTGTGTGTGTGTGTGTGTGTGTGTGTGTGTGTGTGTGTCTGTAGTTGTGAGTATCTGTGGATGGATGGGGCAGCATGACATTCACTGTTTCTTTTTTCCCCTCGCATTGAGGATTAGAGGATACCAGCAAGTAGAGCCAGCGAGATACTAGTAATAATATTAACATATTGCAAGTGTATTTAGTTATATTTTGCAGTCCTCGTAACAAGCTGTAATCATTAAAATAGTGATACTGTTGATATATATTCTTTGGTACTTTTCCATTAAACCCCTACCACTTTGTGCTGCTGTGTTTTGGCATTTCAGAGTTGCAGCACCTTAAAACAGGACCACACAGCTCACTCACTCTTGTAACCTATTAAGAAGTGGCACAGCCTTTATATAACACTACTACACAAGACTATTCTGCCCCCAGTTCTGTGAAATTAAAAGCTATAATGAATAGAGTAAACCATATCAAGAAAGAAGGATACTATGAAAAACTACGGGATGTTGTTAGTTCTCCAGCACCTGTACGTGTAAAATAGTTGCACTGGGTTTGTCAGCCATCTTAAAAACATGACCCTGCCTTTAATTTAGGCTATTGTATACCCTGTCTACTTCAGAGATGTCAACGATGCATCAACTACTGTGTTACACCTTAGTCACGAAAGGGCGTCCGCTGACTGGATGTCTACTGAAGACAGCTAATCCATCAAAATGGGAATGTTCCCACCACTATTCCATATCAAACACTAACTTAGCTCATTATAAAAAAGGATACAGACACTAGCACAACCAAAAAGGAAAGCCTGTCAGCAAACATTTAAACTGGTGTGAGCGCACTTAACCTAGATAAACTGTCATGATGACATTTGTTTTTCTAACTGAAAAGAATAAATCACAAGCAGCCCATGACTTGAAAACTAGCCAAAATGCAGTTTGCATCCAAAGGGCAAAACACACACCTGCACAAACGTAATGTTACTAAAACACTGGGAAGTACATCCAACATAGATCAGACGTCACTGTTATCATGGATAAAAAGTCCACCGCAATATATTTTTTCATAGGTTCTGAAAATCAATGGGTACTGCACGTTCAAAGCCATGACAACTTCATCAGTTTTACGCTAGGATAATGCAGGATGCAATCTCTAACTGCCATGATTATTTACTGCCTATATTTAAAGCACAGCAGTGTAAAGCACGCCCTTTCAGATTACAAACAACTGCACTGCATGTGTTTACATGCAGGTTAAGAGGCCACTTTGATAAATATGTCCCTATTCCAATAGATTATCATTTCCTGCTGACATTCATATGTGGGTGCAAACAAATTTGTGTCAGCATTCTTCCTTAACAAATTACATCCATTACAAAACACATCAACTCACCCATTGCCAAGTCTTTCACTCGTCTGTTGAAAAAATCCGTTACTGAAATACCGCCAAAACACAGCAGCGCTAAGTGGTAGGGGTTTAATGGAAAAGTACCTATTCTTTTGTAAACCATTTGCAATACAGGTTACCAGTTTGCAATGTTTTTCTTATGATATTTCATGTCCATCTTTATTCATTGTCAACCCCAGTTGGCAGAGAGATTTAAAGTTGTGAGTTATAGTTCCTGTAGTACAGGGTTTGATTCCCTCAGCCCTTATTTGCTGTGTGACCTTGAACAAGTCACTTAAGCGGGTATTGCTGCCAGGTTAATCCTGAAAAAGGGAATATGTCTCTAGTGCTCTACCTGGTTGACAAATGGTGATACATGGGTATTATTAGTATGTATGGACTTCCTGCCAGACAATATGCTCTTATCATGCTAACTACAGTATCTTTTAAATCAAGATTGTGATGAAGTATGATCCTTGGAGGTCGAATGGCAAACTTGATGTGCTTTGTACCCAAATCTCTTATTAGAGTTCCCTGATTATTTGTAATTTTTTTGCACTGCCATGGGGGTGGGTGCCATATGTGTGTGTCTTTCAGCTTTTCCCGGTTAGAGGTCGCCACAGCGGAACTCCAGTCCGCTAATGATTGGCAGTTGATTTTTACATACCGAGTTGCCAGCCCTGATGCACAACCTTCAATGAAGGTACACCCATTCACGCATGTCTCCACGCAGAAGACGCTCTAGCTGAGAATCGAACCGGACAGCATCTTACTGTGAGGCGACAACGCTACTGCAGCACCACTTCTTAAATATAGATTTATTGTTTCGGAGATGCTCATTGTCATTCTCTCATAAAGCATTAAGCAGGGGGTTTTTTTATTTTTTTTTTTATTTCAGGATATTGTTTGAACTTCTCTATATGCAGAGTAAAGTAATGGCCTGCAGTGAGCTGTAAAACCTTATATATTTTTCCCCCAAAACAGAATATATTAGTCACTGGAATTATGTTCCTCCCTCAGTTATAAATTTATTTATTTTTATTCAGCAGTACAGTTACAATTGTTGGTCTCAGCAAACTGCAAATCTTTGGAATTTTGAACAGCTTTTTTTTTGCCCTGACATACCCCTCTCAATATCTTAGAGCAAGAAATCTGGACAAAGCAATACATAAAGGGTGGAAAAGGCCCAAAAATATGGACAGTTTTTAAATATTACTCTTACAGACTTAGTTGATAGAATAACAGGTTTTGCATTAACAGGAATTTTTCTGAAGGATGTGAAGTCTTCAATTCAAATCTCTGTCAATATTTTCTGATTTCATTCCTCAACGATTTGCCAATAATTTTCCAGAAAACCAAAATTTTATGAGGAAAAGACTAAAAATATGAGGCAAATAATCTAGACATTCTGCAAAAATCTGTGCAGTTGAGAGGTATGCGACACCCTCCTTGTATATAAAGTAACACGGCTTGCTACTGAATCATCTCAGAGATGTTCAAAATTACAAAGATTCATGGTAGTTTGCATTTTCAAAAACTTCCTATCCAGTATGACTATGTTACTAACCTTGTATTATACATTATATATGTATTTGGTTATTCTTGTGATAGGTGGTGGTTGCAGCCTTTGCTATTGCTTGTAGCAAGCAAGCTAAAATGCATTATTATCGCTACTTTCTGTTTCCACCAGCTACTCATTTGCAGTTGCAATTACTGCTCAATGTGGATGGTCACAATGTGTTTTTGAATTACTGCCAGCTGTGTGTGTGGAAATATATATAGATATGGTCTATTGCCTGTTGTTTCTTGCTATGGGAGGAAGACACATGCCACCTACCATTGAAAGCATGCTGAAGTGTCTTGCTATGTCACAGGTCCTTCTTCGTTTCCAGTACCAAGTAAGACTTAAAGTACCCCGCAAAAAGGAGGTGAGCAACATGCATGCAGGAGTTTTGTTCCTGCAGTTATGAATATTAGCAATGTTTGCATACTAGCGGTTGTGTCTTAAGAATGGTAACTGTGACAGTACAGAACAAGATATCATCTCCAAGCTTGTCTGATTTCATACACCTATATCATGAAAGATTCCACATTAAATGTACATTCCATGAGTTACTGATGACTGTTATTACAGATTATGGAAATTATAGCACAGTGTTCATGACCGGTTTTATGGCACCTTAATGGGTATGACAGAGACAGTATATACATGCAATATATGCACAGGCTAGTAACAAAAAAATGATACAGAAAGGAAGTAGCAACTGTAGGCACTTTGAGATATACAGCTTTATTTGTTCCTGCATTTAACAGTATTAATATATGCAGAATTAATTCTAATATGTCAAGAATGGAAACCTCTGCAACTGGGAGCAAGGTATCGTCTGTAAGTTGTGTGTACACGTATAGTGAAATGTATGTGAGATGTACAGTCCCTGGCTTACTGAAGATAGTGAAAAATTATGGAAAATTACATGATTTGTCATATTTGCTTTAGTAAAACATTAAAATAATTCACAGTAAGAGTTTAAGTATGCATTCATGCACCATAAAGATGGTAATAAGCAGTGACATGAAAAGCGAATGGTTAACATGCATAGATCCTGAGCTGTGCAGCTTTACGTTTCCCACAGTTATGAATATTAGCAATATTTGCATATTAATAACAATATATCAAGAATGGTATCCTCATCATGGGGTAATATGTGGATGCTGACATGCTTTACTATATGTGCACAATAAAACTGTCACAGAGGCATATACTGAGCTAGAGTAATGGGTAGGTGTGTGTGGAAAGCTGTGAAAATTACATATTTTCAATGAATTCATTATGAATTCAAGCATGGAATGTGGTAGTATTGTCTTAGTGTGGGCTTGTGGAAGCAGGCCATGATCGACAAAAATAGCAATAAAAACCTTGGTAAGATAAATACATATAGAGATAACTGCTTTTGGCACATGTTATTAATATTTACAATACCCTGATATTATGACAAATGTACTTATGTATTTATTCATTTATTTGCATTTATTTACTAGGATAGTCTATCCAGGCAAAACCCCTTTTCGGTGGGGCCCTGGAATGAAAAGCTCCAGTGATTAGTGTTACAATACAATAAACAAATAGATTATATATCAGGTAAGATATGGTGTAACAGATAACAGAGTTAGTAAAATTACATTAGATACAAAGTAAGGAGTTTTGTACAGTCAGACAAGTTCTAAGAGATACAAGATATAGTTTGCACAAATTTGAAGGTGTATTATATGTATGAATGTGTAATATATGCTACATATTGCATAAGGCAGGGAACAGAACATTTAGGGATAGTTACAGTGACCAACAAAGTAAACAAGGTAAAGGTTGATCTGGGGGGAAGAGGGAATAAAATGCAGGTAAAAGTAGCAGAAAAAAGGAATCAGAGGAGGGAACGTGAGAAAAAGCTAATATGTATGTGCTATCTCAAATCAGATAGTATAGCATTTGTATAAGATTAACCAGGAGTAGAGCCGAGAGCATGACCATTCAGGTGGTGTCCAACAGTTGTTTGAAGGGCTTTTTTAGTGACTAGGTTTAGAGAAAGTTTAATGGAATTCCACATTTTTGAGATGGGGGTAAAAAGAGTTGACTGCTGATTTGTTACCTACTTAAAGTAAATGTTTATCTGCAGAGAATGGTTCTGTTTGCCTTTTACTGTATGAGGATATGGGACAAGCTTGAACATATTTCTGGATTATTGATAAGGCTATGTGTCATGACTAGCTGTGACTGGTCTAGGCAGTGTTAGAGTTCAATTCGATAGAGTTGTTTTAAGACTAGACAGTGGTGTGATTTGGAAGGTAGATTAGATGCAGATTTAGCCACTTTGCTATAGCAGTTCTGTTGCAGATTGGACTGGTTAGCTTGAAGGATAGCAAAGACAGGAGCATCATAGAGAAGAGCTGAGACTAGATAGGCTGCTGCAGTATGTTTTCTGGTGTCATCTGTAAGGTAGGGATTTATTCTCTAGATGGTGCTGAATTTTTGTTGGGTTTAAGTTACAGCTTACTGCTTTATGTGGATATAACATTTCATGTGTTTATCAACAGTGGCTACAAATAGCTTAATATGGATTACTAGTTATACTGAAGTGCTGTTAAAAGATATAAAGAAGCAGACAGGTTGTTGGTCATTGTGTTGTTTTGGTGTGACTAAAATCAGCTGGGATTTTGGGGGAGGTTTAGAAGAATTTGAATGATGAAGCTAAGGCTCAGCAGAAAGGAGGGATTCTTGACTCATTTGTTGCAATTTGTTGAACTTTTTAGCGGAGCAGTTTAGTGGAATTATCTGCTTACTGGAAGATGGTATCATGTTTACTGATTTTTTGGAGCTTATTTAGGGAAATATTGAAGAGAAGTGGGACTAGAATAGAACATAGGGGGGCTCACATAGGTACTGGAAGGAAGGAGATTTCTGATTGGCATTTCACAATAGTTCATGAATTCTAAGCAATTCATTTGGGATGAAGGTACCATCTTTAGGCTGAAGTTTTTTTCTAGGAATGCTCATTGAAGCCATCATTACTGAAGACTGTGAGCAGAACATTAGGAAAATATTACACGCTTACATTTGCTTTAAAATGCAAAAGTGGAGTGTGATACTGTCATGTTGTGGGTAGCGTATGGAAACAGTCGGTGTTAGTAAAGTGATTATATGTGAAGATATCCAGATATATGAACACCTGTTTGGTAGAGCAGTAATGAATATTAGCAATATTTTATATTTACAATAATACTGCAAAAGGTCTGTAACCAACAGGATAACAAATGCTGTCATCTTACACGTAACACAAAGGCACAAAAAATTGCCTGTGACACTTTGTCTGCCATATATTTCTCTTTATATTAATATTGCTAATTTGAAATATTGTAAAAATATTATAGGTATAATTTTCATACAGTGTAAGGTACCACAGAACAGCAGTACACGTATTATTCTTGTTGAATGTAATTGGAAATCTGTTGTACATTTTGAACAATTCTGTCACTGATGTCATGGGTTTATTTTGCAGTGCTACAGACATATATCCCTTTTGTTGGCTCATAATATTAGCAATTTTTAACAAATAAAGTACCATTTTACACACTAAATTTGAAATATAAAATCAATATCACCAGATACATGTTTTACTCCATACTGCACCTCACAGCTGACCATCAGTTGCCCCCCTCATCCAGTGGGTCTACAGAGCTCTCCTTATTTCCCCCCAAACTTACTACAACCCACACTGAATTCTGGTTGGGGAAAAGAAGAAAGCATATTGGGGCAGCATCATATTGCTGCTCAGGGGGTTACATTAAGTCCTAACTTCACATTTTTTCATCACACATGCATGGAAGGTCCAATGGGCAGACATGCAGTGGGTTGTGTGATGCTTTATCCCACCTCCATGGAGTCTTAGCCAATGTGCTCACCTATTCACACTTAGCACAAACCCATCCTACACACCCACAGCCTCCACCAGAGATTTCATGCAAGGAGCAGCCATGTGTGTAACACCCCCCAGTTAGGAATGCCCATTCTTTAAGCAGCTAATCAAATCCTGGTCCCTGGGCTGTAGTCAGGACTTCATCCCTCTACATCATGGCACAGCTTACCAGGTACTCTTTTGATACTAAACCATCATGTAGCTCAATGCCTGATAAAGAACTGGTATTATTTATGAGATATTCCAAGTTATGTAAGCAATGTTTTCAGTACATGATCTGAGAGTAAATCTTACAAGGAACGAGTGATTTGCTTGCTGCAAAAACTTCAGGAAGTGAAGAGATTAATTTGCTTCCTGCTACTAAGAACTGAATGAGTTAAAGGAGATTTGAATTTGGAAGATTCATTTTAAGTGGAGTTATGGGGAGAAATTCCCCCAAAATAAATTAGAAACAAAGGCAAATAAGTAAAGATAATGACATACTCTGGTTCTAAACAAGTTACCAGTATTTTGTTCATATGTACAAAAATGAAGAGCAGCTTAGGAACTAGGAAACTGCCTAAAAATATATGGATAAGTGTTATATACAAAATATAGGAATATGAGCAACAGCTGAGGAATTTATAGAAATCAAATTAGGAGAGATATACATTTCAGCCCTAAGATACTTCACCATCAGACACACTCTTTTAATCTTCCATAGTTCTTTTAAAATTCTGCCTTATTGATGTACTTTTTGACAAGACAGATGAATGGATCAATCCTAGATACATTTATTTAGTCATGACCTGGGTCTAGATGCAGCATGCACAATATTAGGGATAGAATTCTGAAAAATTAACATTTCAGATCAGTGAAGGCTGATGTTAAGCTACATGCTTAACCAATGGCAGCAATTCTGGAAGAAGGACCCAGTGATAATTCTCCTTAATATTTAGTTAAGGTGGTAGGTAGACTGTACAAAGCCCCAGAGCAGCTTAGCTGTAGCAATCTGTTGTAGTGTGCATGGCTGATATGCATGACATTGTAAGAAAGCCGTCCTTCTGTGCCCAAGATACTATGCATGGTTCAGAACAATACTGCAGCTACCAACACAGGAGTGGGGCATATAGTCACAGTTAAAACAGCACAGCACAGTACAGTGAAATACAGGAACTACAATGTGGATGTGCCCTCCAAAATCCCAAGCCTATTCATAAGGGAAATGGGGAGACAGGAAAGTATAAAACAGAAGTACACCAAGCAGAAGGAAAACACAAAGGTGAGCAATGAGGAGTAGATGGTGCTGGGGAAGAAGGGGAATTTTAGTGGGATAGACACATTTTTATTATTAAAAGAGAAAAGTAGAAGGAAAATAAATGGTATACATTTTTGGGTGGGTACATGCAGAAGAGCAGGTAGAAAATGTAGACAAAGACAGACAAGAGTTGTGGTATATGTGTAAAAGGTGGGTGGGGCATTAGATGGAGATATACAGAAAGATGGGGAGGGCTGGAAAACAAACAATGCACAAGCAATCACACAGAAGGGAGGCTAATACCAGGAGGAGGATAGAGTGGGCTAATGAGGTAGCAACAACTCCAGGCAGCAGTCACTTTGGTGGCTAATACTATGGCCAAATTGCTCCTTTGGTGTATGACAGCTGAGAGCCACCAGTTGAGTAAAACATCAAGTCAGTTCAGAATGCACTTCATGTTACTGATGGCACGTCTCAGCAGCTATCTGCTGGCTCCCTATTGAAATGTGAAAACAATACATAAACACCCCACTTCTGCAGCAGCCAGACAAATCTAAATATTGCTCCTCAGCAGCTCTCAAACAAAACAGGTGCTGTTAGACATATATTTATATACAGAGGGAGTGTGACGGTTGAGGATAGTAGTGTCCAGAGAGAAATGAGACGAGGGTAAGTATATGAGTATGATTATAGATATTTTGAGATGTAGAACTTGGAAGAGAAGAGAAATAAGAAGAAATGGAGCAGTGAGTTAGGGTAAAAGAGTGGGAGATACTAGATGGTGGGTTAGGGGAGAGAGTGGGAGATGCAGTGAGGTGAGGAAGTGGCTGGAAGGAGGTAGTATGAGCTATATAGCTGAGAGATAAGAGTAGACTATGTTAGTTTTTGGGAGTGGAGCAAGGGCAGGTATGAGTGTTAAGAAAGTGATTTTTAGAGTGAGCTTGAAGGTCTTAAAGGAGTCTAAGATGGTGATATTTGAGGGCAGGGTATTCCACAGTTGTGCAATGGTAAAGGAGTAGAGGATTTGACCAGCTATTTTATTAGTGGAATGGAGATTTTTTAGATGGGGCGGATAGCTGTAAGAGAGGTTTTAATGTTGAGCAGCTGTCTTTTTATATATATATATATATATATATATATATATATATATATATATAGATATATATATATGTGTATATATATATATATATATATATGTGTGTGTGTGTGTGTGTATATGTATGTATATATATAGTGAGCCAGATGGAGACAAAGATACACACACTTGTAGTACATCTCTGACTGCATCTCCTGAACCTCTGTTTCCCACTGGCAATTTCAAAGCAGATCAGGGTGGCACCTCCTCTGATGATCATAGCAATGCCTGCATTCTTCTCTAATGCAAATGATGCCTGTGGCATCAGATATCACCTGTCACAGCTTGAACCAGGCATCAACCTTTTTAAAGGGGCCATCATAATTCCCTAGCAGATATCCTTAAATTCCTTGTTCTTGCTCTTCTTGGCATGCTGGGCAAGAGATCTGTGGTTCGTGCTTGAGGAAGCAGCCATGGCCGCTCACTACTCAGGTTAAAAAATGGTAGACTTGTGTTTATGTATGCACATTGCTGAACCATATGTCGTGCAATGCAGTGCTACATTGCATGTGATATTAGGGATGCTCTGTCCCTCCTTCCACATGCTACACAGTGCATGCATGTCTCATGCTACTAGGTATGGATAGGGCAGATGCAGACTATAAGATTCACAGACTGGCACTATCTGTTCCCATTAACATTATAACCATACTAAGTGGCTTGTGCTAGCAAAGCACCACCACCACCTTGTGCAAGACTGCCGTGAAACATAGGCATAGAATTTATTGGAGAATCTGTGAAACTTGTTTAGAAATAGAGTATTATAGAGAGAGAAGGAAGGGTGAACTGGGCTGTTAATGTAGATGCTGTACCCTGCAATATCTGTGGTGCCTGTCATGGGGATGAAGAGTCAATGCATGTAGTTTGCTTAACTAACACATATGCAAAGGTGGACCACCTATGGGTATTTCACCTCAGACATGGTGCAGGCAGTTGTGGTAACACAGCACACAATTATGTAAAAGTGTGTAAGTGCAGAGGTATCCAAATTCTCACTGTGCACGGCCACTACACAAACACTTAGCACAGTTGTCTATGCCTGTGGTCAGGTGATCTCATGGCCATAGGATAATGTGTGGGATACCATGGCATTTATACAGTGGAGGATTTCTATGGCCCTACATACCTGCAGAGTACAGCACCCTACATTGGAGCCAAACCTTGAACACCACCACCAATCCTTGTTTATCTCCTACTCACACCATCCTATCTCCCACAATGACACATCCCCTCATAACCTGATTGACTTGTATATCACATGTTTCAGTTTAGGAGTGAGAAGTTATTTTTATTCAAACTGCTAGAATGTAACTTGAGCTTAGTTTTGTTAAGAAATGCAGTTAAGAAACGCTATTACTGTGGAATTAACTTTGGCCTGAAGATGTCTACAGCTCTTGAAAATAGTTTTGTAGACAAAGTAATTATCTTTCACTTTTAGTGCATGCTGCTTAACTGTCCCTGATTTTGGCTCAAAGTTGTGCTTTGTTCATCTTAATACCTCTCAGACAGGTAATTTGGGGAGAAAGGGTGGTGGATTACACTTAATAAATAATGACAATAATTAGGATTATAGACATCTTATCCACATTCTTTTATTATGTCATATTCTTATGTTTATAGTAATTAAATTTTAAAAAAGTGTCCCTGATTGTCCATGACTCTTTCTGGATGTGTCCCTAATTCTGGAGGTAAGAGGCTGAGAACTATATTTTAGTGGGTCAGTAGTTTCCTCGTAGTTTATCTGACCTGTGTTTTTATTTTTATTCCTTATAAAAAAGAGGCATAGTTCACCTAATTTCCAGCTACCAGTTTGCTGTGACTGTGTGGTATAAGGTTGTTTTCCTGTCTGATGTATCTGGAATGGAGGTAAAATGTTCAGTACTTCACAGCTGTGTTTTTGCAAAGATGAGTAACATTTTAAATAAACTTGAAGTGAATTGTTTTAGCTTTTTAGTATTTATAGCAACAGTTAATAGTTTTATTTGGTTCTGTGATGTAATATAAGAAGGTATACCTCCATTACCACAAAATATTGCCATTTTAGGACTGAAACAAAATAGCTGTTTAAAGTTTGTGAGGGTACAGAAAAGTAATATATATCATGATATTTTATAATTTGATATAAAATATGATATATTGTAACCTTTGTAAGATATGGACTGCATTTGTATTAATAAATAGTTTTAAATGGTATTATTCAGTCATATATGAAAATATAATTTTGCTGGCAGCAGGCATCATTGCTAGGATATTAACACAGAACATATCACCTGGTTTTGGTTTCAAAGGCACAGAGAAGAATATAGCATATTTATGCTGTACTGCACCAAGGAAATTAATCCTTGTTTAACTCTCACCCAATTTTCTTGTGTTCAGTTTGCTTATAGGTTAGTTATGAAGCTTATGGCATACTGGCCTCCTAGAAAATTAATTGCCATAACCCATACAGCTCAACCTCTCAGCACAAGAAATCTGGACAAAGCCAAAAATAATGGGGGTACAAAGGCCCAATAAATAGGGGCACATTTTAAATATTGCTCTTATAAACATAAAGTTGCTAGAATAACAGGTTTTTGTTAATGTATTTTTTTTCCGAAGGATATGATTTGACTTTTGAATGTCTGTCATTTTTTAGTGATTTCTGTCCTTAATGATTTTCCAGAAAATTACACATTTTATGAGGAACAGGCCAAAAATATGAGGCAAAAATCTGGGCATTCATTGAAAATCTGGACAGTTGAAAGGTATGCCATAACCCAGTGTTGATGTGTTTTTATATATATATATATATATGTGTGTGTCTGTGTGTGTCTTTATGTAAGTGCATGTGGGTATGTGTATATATGTGGTACATGCTTGTGTGCGTGTATAGCTTCAATCACATGTTGTTATTGTGGAGCATGCCATTTCAAAGTGATAATGTCACATAAATGGGACAGTACTCTTGGTAGTCTGTGTTTTGGGTGGATTTTTCTTGTGTTTGTGTCCAGGAGGACATATACCATGTTGCATCTGGTTATGAAATCCTGTATGTTGCAGGGTTTCTGTTTTTATTTAAGTTAATCTTTAGTGACATTAGTTGCTGGATAGTATCAGTAGCTTAAACTACTGCTGAAGTTTGAGTGCAGGATGTGAGAAGTTTGTCACTAGCTTGGTATTTGCATTTTCCCCAGAAATGTGCAGTCTTGGCCTTAATATATTTAAATAAGGGAGGTGTAAAGGCCTCCGCATAGTCTGTGATTTTTTTAAGGTTCTTTATTCAATATTCGTAGAATTATCAGTGGTATTTGCTGGAGGAGCTGGGAGGTAGGTGGTATTGAACAGAAAAGTTAAAAAAGAAAAGAGGTTGTGGACTCATAATGGTGGGTTGTAGGCCCTCGGCAGCCCATCAGCATTTCATCTGTCTAGGCCAAGCCTGTGGGTCACTTTAGATTTAAAAGTATGGAGAGATAATACCCCTGAAACACCTTTATGCTGCCTATCAACCTGCCAACTTAACTCTCTTTACAGTAAGTCAGTCTCTTTCAGTGGCAGCACATCTTCTTCTTCCGTTATTTATGAACTTTATGCTAATATAACACACAGGGAGCTCTTCACGTTGAATGAATTTGGATATCACAGCTCCAGACCTACCACTGATGCATCAGTTTATAGGGTAAGCTCTTTAGCAAAAACAGGAGTAATTAACAAATGCTGAGACAAGGATCCTTTTTATTAAATACACTGATATTTTACATCAAGATTTTCACTTCCCAGATGTAATTTTATGGGGGCACAATGTGCACTGTGATGAAAATATTTACTATGGTAATACCTTTCTGAATCTTGCTGTGAGTACCCTTTGATTTTCTACTTTTTAAATGAGATCACTTTTTATTCATAGTTAAATCTTAGTAAATTTCAGTTATTCTGTTTATATTTTGTGTTATTTTGTCACTTATGTTTTTTGAATGTTTTAAACTTATGGTTCCTAGTAGTAGTATCCCATGATCCAGTTGGAAGTGGGAAGAGTCTAGATTTTTGGCCTGATGTGACTGCTTTTCAGGAGTCTTTGTCCAGATTTTCGATGTTTACGGGTTGAGAGGTTTGCAGACAGGTAACTTTCGGCTCTAACTTGCTGTGTCCTGTTGTTTTACCCATTGAATTATGTATGGATTGACAGTAAATCTTTTAATTTGTGTGTTGTTCCTTTATGTAGACAGTGCTCCATGTCTTAGCAAGGTCAAGATATGCACTGTGCATTGTTAGCTCTTCAAGTGCTGCTGTTGTTCCTTAAACTAATTCCAAAAAATTCAGGAGGAAAGATCTCTTCTTAACAAAGCTGTACTGTTCCATACCTAACAGAAGAAGGCCTCCTGTATCATTTTGGATAAGCTGCATTGTCACACTGTTCATGATTTTATAAAGAACATTGCAGACTGATAGGCCTAAAATGGTTTGGGTCTGACATGGCTCCATTTGTAAAATGATACTACTGTGGATTATTGCTAGCTAGTGTAAACTAATAATGGTTGGGTAATCTCTTTTACTTTCTCTATATGCACACATCTTTTTTTTTTTACCACAATCTTCCATGTTAAGTACACAACTCAGTTTTGCTGCACAAAATAATTTTTTTAGGATAATAAAGACATTAACAAAGTACCAAAATACTTTAAAAATGCATAAAATGCTTAGAAGAATAAATTCGGCATCACGTATTAATATGTCTGAAAAGTCTAAGCTCCATACTTATGCTAACAAACTGTATAAAAAGGTACAATAAAATCTTAACATGTCATCAGATTTCCTTGAGGCAATTAGCAGTTATTCTTACATGATTAATAACCTGAGAATTAAGCCTTAAAAGGGAAGTTGCATAACTTTCCATCTTAAAACAAAATGAAGAGAAGTGAAAAACAGCAACATGTTTTCTGTTCCAGCAGGTCAGACTAAGTGGGTAAAAGTGTGCAGGTCCCTACATGCCCTGTCTTTGAAGGCCTCATAACATGATGGTTATATTAAGTGCTGCATAAGACCTGCAGCATGTCAGTGAGAATATTCTACACTTTAACATCTGTACTCATCTGTAAGAGATATACATTTATGCTATCAGCAGAGGCAAAAAGTAAGTATGCTGAAGTTCTTAGGATGATTCATAAAATATATCCAAACCACAGGAACCATAAACGTGCATTCCAAAGCAAACACATACTTTAAAACAACCACAAACGGCCCCTCATACAACACACATACAGCACCACCATACTGAGGCATTACACAAAAGCAAAAATGCAAAATACATAGAGGCGGCTATCTGATAAATATGAATAAGAAATTAACTATAACCAACCATCCACAAAATATACATGTGACTGATGATTTTCTGATATTCTTACCAACAAAGAAAAAAACATGTTTGGTAAAAACCTCCGCAAATGCTATCTTGCTTTAATATATATATATAAATATATATATTAAAGCAAGAAAGCATTTGCGGAGGTTTTTAAAAACATTTTTTTCTTTGTTGGTAAGAATATCAGATAGCTCCACCACATATTTTTGCATGTCTACCATTGGCCTAATCAGACTGTTGGTCCCCATGGGATATATGCTCCTGTCATAGCTGTCCTGAATATTCTGTTTTAGTTCAATGACTACATCCCATATGTTTCACCTGATAATCAGGTAAAAGTCATTTATTTCTTACTAAGACTAGTAATGTACATGTCACTTTTATGGACTACAAAATCATCAGTCACATGTATATTTTGTGGATGGTTGGTTATAGTTCAATATATATATATGTATCTGTATCTATCTATATATGTATGTATGTATATATATATATATATATATATATATATATATATAGATAGATATATATATAGATAGATATATAGATAGATATATATAGGTGTATGTGTGATCTTTAGATGTGTACATAGGTTCATAGGTGTGTACTAGGCTAATGGCCCTGGGGCCTTTACAAGCCTAGCCATAGCATTACCCTGGCATAGTGCCACTCGACATTACTTCCCAGTGCCTCTGTCGAGTAGAGCCACTGGTCAATTGGTGTTATCCCTGGGGTGAATTTTCTGTTTCCCATCCACTCATCAAGATTTCTCTTGAAGAGGGTCAGCGAGGTGCTCTGCTTGACATGTATGGGAAGTCTGTTCCATAGCATGGGCAGTCTCTGTCCCTCCAGCATGTTCTGTTAATTGTGGTAATGAGGTTGAGGTCTCTGGACCGTGTGGTGCAGAGGGATTGGGATTTCTTTAGATATAGCATTTCTAACAGAGCTGGGTCAGACATGGCTTTGTAAGTCAAGCAAAGATCGCCTCTAAGTGGGCGATATGAGACAGAGAAAAGTTGAAGTTTTTTGAGTCTGTCCATATAGGACAAGTTTTTAAGACCTAGTATTCTCTTTGTGAGGTACTTTTGTGGCCTCTCCAGTTGTTGCAGGTGTCTAGTGAGGTACATGCCTAATGAGGTATTGTACTCGATGATTGGCCTAATGAGGGAAGAGTAGAGGGAGACAATGACCTCTTTCTTCCTGGATACAAAACCCTTAGTAATGAGATGTGCCACATAGAAGGACTTTCTGACCACAGTGGCAATGTGGTGATCAAAAGAGAGGTTGCTGTCAACCTCTGTTCCCAGATCTCTTATAATGTCTTCTCTGTTTAGTGGGCTACCATCAATGTGGTAATTCATGGGAACTGGGTTTTTCCCAAAGGGGATAATGACACATTTTTTGGCATTGAGCTTAAGGCCATAGTTCTGATACCAGTCGTTGGTCACAGTGAGGCCATTCTGTAGGATGTCACCTTCACTTGGGGAGTTAATAATAGCTCCCAACTTGCAATCGTCTGTGAACTTTGTCAGCCAGGGTTCCTTCGTGTTGACCTGGACTTTAGAGAAGTAGATACCAAACAGGAGAGGACCCAGGACCGAACCCTGTGGGACTCCACTCATGGGTAATCGGCAGTCTGACTTGGAGTCATCAACTTTCACACTGTGGGTTCTATCTGTGAGCCAGTTTGCATCCCACCTAGTGATATAGGAGTTGATGCCAAGCTTAGTGAGTTTTTCTATGATTCCTGAGTGGGGAATGTTATCAAAAGCCTTGGCCAGATCAAGGTAGGCTGTATGAACCACCTTGCCTTCATCCACAGCTCTGGTGACTGACTCAAAGAAGTCAACCAAGTTGAGCAGGCATAATCTACCCTTGGCAAAACCAAACTTTGTGGGATCCAGAGTTTGGAAATTCCCTTTATCCTTGTTTATTAGGTCCATGATGATGCGTTCCATAGCTTTGCATATCAGACTCGTCAGGCTAATGGGGTGATAGTTCCCAGGGTCTGTAGTCACTCCTCCTTTGTGGAGAGGGATGACTGTAGCAGTGCACCATTCAGTAGGGACAAAGCCTGAGGTGAGGATGTGTTTGAACAGGGCACACAGGTGAGGTGCCAGTTCCTCTGTAGTTCATGTAGAACACAACCAGGGATATTGTCAGGTCCCATAGAAGCTGTATTCTTGGCCTTGGACAGTGCTGTTTTAACCTGTGCAGCAGTAATATGGGGTGCCTGACAATCTGCTGGTATTGTGATTGGTCCTTTGGGGGGAGAGGGGGGTAAAGTTGGCACTGAATCTATCAGCCAGTATACTGGCAATATCTGTTGGCTCGGTATTGGAGGTACCATTGTGCAGTATCTCAGAACAAATCTGGGTATTGCTGTGGAGATTCTTTACATAGCTATAGAAGGCCTTGTGGTTGTCTTTACTATCTGCTGCAATTCTGTTTTTGTACCTAGCTTTAGAGGATTTGATAAGGGATCTCAACTGTTTGTTGAGGCAGATAAGGGAGTTTTTCCAGTCTTGGGAATTCACCTTATTCCACATCAGTTTCCTCCTTCTGTTGTAGAGTTTGTTTATGGTAGAAGACCACCAGATTGGCTACCTTTTTTTGGAGGAGAGTGTCTTGGTCCTATTGGGTATGGCGAGATCCATGCATTTGTGTACGTGTTCATACAGTGCATTGGTGTATGATTATGCAGTCACGCAACTATTTTCCATTTGCATGGGTGCCATGAAGTTAGCCACCTCTATTTTTAAGATCCCAAAGTTAGCTTTGGAGAAGTTTTTCATGGTGGTTACTTTGCTGGGTGGGGTGGGGTGGGAGGGATGTGGATTTCCAAGGTGATTAGTTTGTGGTCGGCTCTAACCAGGGAGGAGCTGACTATTGGTGTAGAGCCCATGTTAGTATTGACCAGTTCAAGGATGTTGCTACCTCTAGTGGGGGTAAAAACGAGCTGGTCCAGGGCATTGGAATTAATGAACTCCAGGAAACATTGGACAAGTGTATTGGTACATACGTAGTTTACCCAATTAATGGAGGGGTATTTGAAGTCGCATAGTAAGAGTGTTAGGTTGGACCCTAATATTCTCCAGGGTGCTTAGGAATGTGGAGTGTGAGTCTTGGAATAAGGTTGGGGACCTATAGCAGGCTATGACCTGAATCACTGTCTTACCCAATGTTAGCTGCACCTAAAGTATCTCTGATGCTTTATGTTGGTCTACCAGTCTGGAGGTGTGCACATCCTTTATAAATATGGAAACACCACCGCCTTTGGAGCTTCAGTTTAAGTTCTGGGGCCGAAAGGTGTGGAATGAGTTATAGCCTGGTAGTGCAGGGGTGCTTTCTGCTGCCTTGAACCAGGTCTCTGTTACAGCACAAATGTCGATGTTCTCCATTTTAAGGAGTGCCTCGAGCAAGTGCATTTTGAGATTTAGACTTCTAGCGTTGAGCAACATGGCCCTCAGATTGCATTTGTTTGTAGCTGTTATAGTGGTAATTTGGTCTTTGGAACACCACCTAAAAAAGGTACTATAGGGGTGTCAAGAGCCTTGGCCAGTATCCGGAAGCCCAGGGGTGACAGATGCAGGTCATCTCTGGCAAAGCATCAAGGTTTATCAATCATGTCATCCCAGGCAGACAGATGCTGGATCCCTTTAGACTGACACCAGAAACTTAGCCAATTGTTGAAACCAAAAAGCAAAATTCAAGCAATCCAAATCAAGTCAAAGACGTCCCAAAGTGTATAATATCCTGAACGTAAATTTATTTTTATAAAAACATACGTTTTCGTTACTGCTAAAACAGCAACTTCTTCAGAGAAACTGACCAACAAAAAGCGCCAAGTATTTAAACTTACAATGATGCTTACGTATGTACTCTACGTCACATTAATTCAGATAGAACCTCCCATTCAGTGACGTTTATCAGCTATAAACTTAAATATCATTCATTGTAAAGCCTTAAGAAAATGTTTATATACAACTTTTAAAAGACAATTAAGAAACCATTCTTAAGCAAAATTAGTAATCTATAAAAGGCATTTAAATGCCTTTTATAGATTATTAATTTTGCTTAAGAGAGTTATGTGTCTCATAGTTTCATAGGTTCATAGTTTAGTACTAAGCTAACTGCCCTTGTGAGCCATTTTAAGCCTAGCCAATTATCCCTTGTGAGACTCAAACCCTGCACCTTGTGTTTGTAAGGCAAACACCTTGGCCATTGAGCCACCCAAGTGTTGTGTTGTGGTGGCTGATTTTTATTGAGAGCCTCCGCAAAGGTGGGTGTGTGGTTTCTGTTTTTATGTAAAGGCAGTACTGGTATGTGTTCCAGAGGGCTATGTGTTCCAAGTGGTGTGATGCAAGTGTTGACCTTCTCCCCTTGACCAGCTATTCTGGTCTTGGCTCTAGAGTGCGTGGCTTCCAATTTGGATATATAAGTGCATCTCTCACAAGTCTGAGTGTTGGAAGGTAAGAGGAGAGGGTTGTCGGTGTACATGAGGCAGTTGCTACATTGCCTCAGGATGCCCAAGTTCACCAGGTTAATAGAAGAAAGCACTGGGAACTGACCTTTAGACATGCCTGGCAGGGTGGGCATTGATAATAAGTACTAGATCTGTTTCCTTGTAGAGCGTTTAGTGCTGGTAGCACTTGGGTGCTACAATAATTGCTACAAGAAGTCTGGTAAAGTGCTAGACTAATAAGCTAGTATAAGTGCAGGAGAGGAGAGAACTAGTAGATCTAAGGGAAAAATTTAAGAGCAGGCTCTGGCACTGCTCAGAAGCTTTCAAACAGCTCTGGATACAGCAAGTCTGTATCTGGACTAGACTAGTTACAGGAAAGGCAGGAAACAAGAGCAAACGCGGGCTTTTAAACTGGAAAGTTGAGAGAGATGGAAAAATTGTCCAAACGACCAATAAACTACAATTTCTGGGCCAGGAATCACTCCTCTTGTGGTAGCTAGGCTACCTAATGCTTACCACTCCCACTGTTAAGCTAGAAGGCTTCTCTCCAACATTGAAAGGCTTAGGAGGCTCAGAAGCTTATAGTATTGGACACAGCAAATCTGTATCTGTACTAAACTAGTTACAGGAAAGGGGGTAAACAAGCGCAAACACAGGCTTTTAGGCCAGAAAGTTGGAAGAGATGGAAGAAACTGCCCAAAAGGTCAATAAACCACAAATGTGGGCCAGAAACCACTCCTCTTGTGGCAGATAGGCTATCTAGTACTTACCACTCTTTCTGATAAGCTAGAAGGCTTCCCTCCAATACAGAAAGGCTTGGGGGGCTCAGAAGCTTACAAACAGTTGTGGATACAGCAAATCTGTATCTGAACTAGACTAGTTACAGGAAAGGGGGGATACAAGTGCAAATGCGGGTTTTTAAATCAGAAAGTTGAGAGAGATGGAAAGACTGCCCAAACGGCCAATAACTACAATTTCTGTGCCCAGAAATCACTCCTTATGTGGTAAATAGGTTATCTAGTGCTTTCCACTCCCACTGATAAGCTAGAAGGCTTCTCTCCAACACAGAAAGTCTTGGGGGGGGGGCTCAGGAGCTCACAAACAGTCATGGATACAGCAAATCTGTATCTGGACTATAGTTACAGGAAAAGGGGAAACAAGATGCACGCACTCGAAACTCTCCTTAGCATGGAGAACATCGATATCTGTGCAGTAACAGAAACCTGGTTCAAGGCTCCAGAGAGCACCCCAGCACTACCAGGTTATACCTCATACCATGCTTTTCGGCCCCAAAACTTGGACCAAACCACAAAAGGAGGGGGAGTATCAATATTCGTCAAAGATACCCACACCTCCAGGTTGGTGACACAGCACGAAGCATCAGAGACTATCCATGTGCAACTAACAGTGGGTAAAACTACCTTCCAGTTTATAGCCTGCTACAGACCACCCTCCCAAACCCAGGAACCGCACTTGGCCTTCCTGAGAACACTGGAAAATATGAAGGTCTCTCCAAACACCATTATATTGGGCGACTTCAACTACCCAAACATAGACTGGGAGCATTTCTCTAGCTCCAACACCCTAGCCCAAAGGTTCCTAGAATTTATAAACTCAAATGCTATGGAACAACTTGTTACCACTCCCACAAGAGGGGAAAACATACTGGACCTGATCATCACCAACATGAGGACTCTATGCACCAGGCCAGAAGTGTATCACTCACTGGTAAGATCAGACCATAAACTAATCTCACTGGATATTCACATCCCGACCCCACCCCCTGCCCAGAAAACCACAGTGAAAAACTTCTCTAAAGCAAATTTCACACTCCTCAAAACCGAGGTGGAATCCTTCAAAGCCCCCGGGTCTGTGGAAAATATGGCCCAGACCACAGAATCCTTTATAAATGCATTCTATGAACACCTTCAGGAATGCATGGATCATGCAATCCCAAATAAAACCAAGACCCAATTCTCCAAAGGCAGACGTCCTGTCTGGTGGACCCCAGCCATAAACAAACTATACAATAGAAGGAGGAAGCTACTACATGATAGAGCAAAATCCCAAAAAGGGAAGGCATCTCTGATCAGTATTAGCAAAAAACTACGGGCACTAATAAAATCATCTAAGGCCAGCTTCGAGAGAAAAATTGCACAGGACACTAATTATGTTAGGAACCTGGGTGGGAATTCCCAGATATGCTCAGAATTAGTCCAAAATGACAAAAAATACACAGAACCCACAGACATTGCCAACATCCTAGCTGACAGGTTCAGCGCAAACTCCCCCCCCACCAAAAGGGCAAATATCTATCCCAGCAGAGTGCTGCCCCCCTGACATCTCAGATGCTCAGGTAAGAGCCACCCTCTCCAAAGCAAAAAACACAGCATCAATGGGACTAGACAGTGTCCCAGGCTGCGTCCTACATGAACGCCAAGAAGAGCTAAACCCAAACATAAAACTACTGTTCAATCTCAGCCTTACTACAGGATATGTACCCAAGGAGTGGCGTAGAGCAACAGTGGTCCCTCTCCACAAAGGTGGTGCCTCAACGGATCCTGGAAACTATCGCCCCATAAGCCTGACTAGCTTGGTCTGCAAAGCTATGGAAAGGATCATCATGGACCTCATAAATAAAGATATTGAGGACCTACAGACACTGGATCCTACCCAGTTTGGCTTTGTTAAGGGCAGATCCTGCCTCTTAAACCTAGTCGATTTCTTTGAAACAGTCACCAAGGCCCTTGACAAGGGGAAGGTGGCCCACAGAGCCTACCTGGACCTCACAAAAGCCTTCGATACAATACCCCACTCGGGCATTATAGATAAACTCACCAGCTTAAATATAAACCCCTATGTCACTAGATGGGTTGCAAACTGGCTCAAGGACAGAACCCACATGGTTAGAATTGCTGGAGCCATGTCAGACTCCAAACCAGTTACAAGTGGCATCCCACAAGGCTCAGTCCTGGGACCTCTCTTGTTCGGTATATATTTCTCGGAGGTACAGTCCAACATGGAAGGACTGTGGCTGACCAAGTTCACAGATGACTGCAAACTGGGTGCCATAATCGACTCTCCAGCCGACACAAGCATCCTCCAAAAGGGCCTCATAGAAACAGACAACTGGTGCCAGAACCATGGCCTCAAGCTAAACACCAAAAAGTGTATAGTCATCCCCTTTGGCAAAAACAAAGTGCCCACAAATTACTACATAGGTGGTAATCCATTAAGTACAGAAGTAATTAGGGACCTGGGGACCCAAGTTGATAGCAATCTCTTATTTGACAACCATGTGGCCAAAGTGGTTAGAAAAACATTTTATATAGCCCACCTAATCATGAAGGGATTCACATCTAGATCAGGGGAGGTCATCATGCCTCTTTACTCATCCCTCATCAGGCCCATAATTGAGTACAATGCCCCTTTTGGGATGTACCTTACCAGACACCTGCAGCAACTGGAAAGACCCCAAAAGTACCTCACCAAGAGGATCAAAGGGCTCAAACAGATGCCATATGCTGTCCGGTTAAAGAAACTCCAGCTCTACTCAGTGGCATACCATCTGTGCCTGACGTATAAAGCCATGTCCAACCCGGAATTATTGGACATGCTGCACCTCAGAAAATCCAAATCACATCGAGCTATGCGCTTGAGAGACTTGAACCTCAGCACTGAAATAAATAGGACATGCTGGAGGGACAGATTCATAACCCAGAGGCTCCCTTCACTCTGGAATAAAATCCCAGTCCAGGTTAGGCAGAGTCCCTCATTGACTCTCTTCAAGAGGAATCTTGATGAGTGGATGGGAGATCATAGGTTTACCCCGGGTATCACTTTTGTGTCACTGTTAGACAGATGCACAGTATACTAACCTCGAAAAAGGGCATAGCAAAATTAATTTAAAATGGGTGGCGAAAGCCAAACACACTCCGGCTAGGCTTATAAATGCCCTAGGGCAGATAGCCTAGTATGAACCTATGAAACTATGAACCTATGAAGTGTAAATGCGGGCTTTAAAATCAGAAAGTTGAGAGAGATGGAAAAACCGCCCAAATGGCCAATAACTACAATTTCTGCACCAGAAACCACTGCTTATGTGGTAGACAGGTTATCTAGTGCTTACCACTCCCACTGATAAGCTAGAATGCTTCCCTTCAACACAGAAAAGCTTGGGGACTCAGGAGCTTACAAACAGTCCTGGATACAGCAAATCTGTATCTGAACTACACTCATTATAGAAAGGGGGGAAACAAGCTTAGAATTTTTTTTTTTAGTAAAGTGGAAAAGAAGAAAGCTGGAACAGAAGTTAATTCAAGGTTAAGAATCTAAGTGGGTTGGCCTTCACAAATGTTCTCTCTCTGTTAGGTAGAATGAACTAATGACACTAGACTGGGAGGAGTGTCCCATATCAAATATACAGCATGGGTGGGCAACTGCAAAGCCACCAAGTATAAGAACAAGACAACAGTAGGGGGGGACTATTACAGCTAGTAGCTGTAGCCACTAAATGAAAGTTTTAAACATATAAAGGAGCAAGGAGACTCTAAGAAAAGCTTTTAACTGCAAACAAATCAGTTATATGATACCTGACTAGAACACAGAAACCTCAAAAAATCAAAAATGCACAGAAAAGCACAGCTAGAGTACTCACAAACAGAAAATACAACTCTCAGTATGAAAAAGCAGCTTACAGTTAAGTAATTCAGTAAACATGCAATTAGAGTAATGAAACAGTATCTAGCAATGAAAAATACAGTTTAAACAGTATAAAACCATACATAAATGCAGTGAAACAGTAAAAAAAGCTTTATAACAGTGCAAAATGTAGTAGATTAACTGTATAGCACAATTATAAGCATTACAGAAGTGCAATTCAATGAAATAAGTGTAAGAAATAACTTATCCTGCTCTTGGAATCTTAAGGAATTTCTGCTTAGTCTCAGTAATGAATCACAATCCACAGCCTAGTAAATACAAGCGCAGCCTTTTACAGACACAGGGTTTATATACCAGACAGGATGGAAGAATCAAGAAGATCGAATTACTACTCAATCCTACTAGCCCCTGCTATTACCCAATCACTCATGCTACAGAAGGTCAGGAAACCCTTTTACTCTTAATAATAATGAAGACAACAGACTATCATCAGAAAATGGCTGCCAGAAACACAGGAAACTCAAACAAGACTACCAGGCCTGGACAACAGCAGGCCTCTATCAAGATTATGCCACCTGAGCAGAACACAGAAACCTCATGATAAATACATAGAAAGAACACTCACAAAGAGAAAATACAAGTCTCAGTATGAAAAAGCAGTTTACAGTTTAGTAATTAAATAAAAATGCAATTATAGTAATGCACACTATTACAGCTACTAGCTGTAGCCACTAAATGAAAGTTTTTAACAGGTAAAGGAGCAAGGAGACTCTAGAGAATGCTTTTAACTGCAAACAAATCAGTTATATGATACCTGCCTAGAACACAGAAACCTCAAAATATCAAAAATGCACAGAAAAGCACGGATAGAGCACTCACAAACAGAAAATACAACTCAGTATGAAAAAGCAGTTTACAGTTAAGTAATTCAGTAAACATGCAATTAGAGTAATGAAACAGTATTTAGCAATGAAAAATACAGTTAAAACAGTAAAAAACAGTACATAAATGCAGTGAAACAGTAACAAAAAGCTTTATAACAGTGCAAGTGAAGTAGATTAACTGTATAGCACGATTATAAGCGTTACAGAAGTGCAATTCAATGAAATAAGTGTAAGAAATAACTTATCCTGCTCTTGGAATCTTAAGGAATTTCTGCTTAGTCTCAGTAATGAATCACAATCCACAGCCTGGTAAATACATATATAAGTAACTGGCATGGGTTTGAAAGTGTTTGCTATCTCGTGATGTGCCCAAATCTAAACAGCAACTTTGAATTTTTTTTTCTACTACTGATTTGGGACTTTGGTGCTAAGAGTGAGAAAAGGTGACCAAACTCTAGCCTCCCAGTTTGCTTGACAGCCCACTCCCATACTGATTACATCAGCTTCTTACATCATCTAACACCACCCCAGACCCCATGGCATCCCTCCCCCCTCAGGCGATTGGTTAGCTGCCCCCTTCTACCCGATCCTTCCCAGTTTCCAACCCTTTATCTAGCCAGGCACAGAGGTATCTAGTCATCTTTTGCATTAACTTTACCACCTGGAACCTGAGGAGAGGAAGAATCTGAACAGAGGAGCCCCTGTAAAGATTTTCGCAGAATGTCCAGATTTTTGCCTCATATTTTTTGTCCATTTTTTTCAAAAAATTGTGGTTTTCTGGCAAATCATTGGCAAGTCATTAAATATTGAAATCAGAAAATAATGAGAGACATTTGACATTCAAACTTCATACCCTTCAAAAAACCCATGCTAACACAAAACCTATTGTTCAATCAACTTTCTAAGTTTGTAAGAGCAATATTTAAAAAATGTCCCTATTTTTGGGCCTTTGTCTCCCTGTTATTTATGGCTTTGTCCAGATTTCTTGTTCTAAGAGGTTGAGAGGTATGCTTAACCACCTGGAACCTGGAGATAGGAAGAATCTGAAAAGAATAGCCCTTAGTAACTCTTAGACTCAGGAAGAAGCTTGACAGTGAAGACCCCAGACTGGAGCACCATAAAACCTTACTCTGGAACAAACAGCATTTCACCTCTCACTGCAGCTACCCCACAGCTACCGGGTATAGATTCTGTAGCCACTGGGCCTGCATTTAACAAATTTTTTATAATCTGCAGTACATTGAAAATAGTTGTTCTGGAACAGCACTCCACACTGCTATGTTCTTTATAGGCACAATGTGCTTATGCTCAAAGAAGATCTGAGATTCTTATGTTTACTAAAAGTGTTCACATAGTCTGCAGTTCACCAATTGGTGGATTTTTATACCATGAGCACAGTAAGCCCACACAAAAGGTTCTCAGGTCTCAAACTTTACTCACATTTTATTTTGTCCTCCTACTTGTGCACATCCATGAGCTCTGTAAAAAACTAGCACTGTGACTTTTTTTTCTACTGTGTGCTATTTCTCTGGATACATGTACTGTTCAAAAATGGGAATCACCTAGTGTAGCTTTAAGTGATTACCTCCCCTGCATATAAAAAGGACTGCCTTTATCAAGAGGAAGAAGAACAGGAACCGATCATATTAATCATATATATGAGCCTCTTATAAGCAGGCACTGTAAACCTTTTTTGTTATACATGAGTGCTGTACCTCTCAACTGTACAGATTTCCACAGAATGTCCAGATTTTTGACTAATATTTTTGGCCTTTTCCTCTATTTTCCTGGCAAATCACTGTGATGATCTCTGGATTGTAGTCACTAAATAATGACATACATTTGAGTTTTAGACTTCAAATCCATCAGAAAATGTATATTAAAACAAATCCTGTTACTCTAGCAACTTTCTAAGTTTATAAGAGCAATATTTAAAATATGTCCCTATTTGTACCCCCATTTTGTCAAGCTTTGTACAGATTTTTGGCATTAAGAGGTTGAGAGATATTATATGTCAGGAGATAATGAACCCCATAAAAGTGGGCACTGCCTCTCATTTTACATGTGAAGGACTGAAAAAGTTGTGTAATAATGCTTTCATACTTGGCTCCATGGAATATGAGCCCCACTGTTGTAGACAGCCTCTCATTTTACATGTTACAAAACAGAATAATTAAGTCTGGTGATAGCCTTGTAAAAGCAAGTATTTTCAATTATAAAAGTGGAAACCACTCTATTAGATGGACCTGATGAATCTCAGGTAAAGTGTTTTCTTAAGTATAGTTCTATAGTTGTAGCTAATAGTGACTTGTCATGCTTTGTTAAAAATAAAAATAAAACCTTTTAACTAAGAATGAGGTTCCATAGGCCGCTGAGTTGGTAAACACTCACAGGTCTTTCAGGAATATTCAAATGAGGGACTAACCTCTAAGCTCTGGGATTGGCTCCTTGTTTTTCCATCTCCCAGATTTTCCTCCAATCATCTCCCAAAGAACCTCCCACCATTGTTTGTAACTGCCTTTAAATAACTGACCTGTTGAGTGTAACGTATTAGAACAAGAACACGTATCCATCTACCTGCTTAACTGAATAAACTATTGGAAATCTTCAAAGCAGTGTAATTATTCCTCACACAGGGAGGGTACCAGAGAGAGATTCTCCAAGATTTGCTAGCTAAAGTCATTTTATCTGAACTAATCCTTTATACTCTGTTTATATATAAAATATGGGTACAGTTGATAAAAGCAAACATTCAGAAAAGCAGACGCTCTTTTTCATTGTTTTTCAGCCTGCCTGCTGCTTTCTATACAAGATTATGTTGAAGCAGGGTAAGGGAATTTGCCCTTATCCCACTGTTGTGTGATCTCAGAGTTGGCATATATAATTAGAAGGGGGCTAAGAGGGGTGCAGGGAGCTTGCTTCCCTGCAAAAAAATATAATTTTGAGTTATGTACTATCTGATCATTTTAGATTTGCTCTAAAATTATCCCTCTTGCTTTATTCACTATTAGAAGCATTTGTCACTTGATATAATTATAGACAGATAGGTAAATATGTGTCTATATGTCTCTCTCTCTCACTCTCTCATTCTCTCTCTTTCTCTCTCTCTCTCTCTATATATATATATATATATGTTTATGCTGTTATTGAAATCAATCATTTCAGTTGGCATATGGCATTATAAGTGGGATTCAAAGACCTGGCACATAAAGCATAAGGGAAATGTAGAGGGAAAAAGGCCATAGGTAATGGAGTAGGTGGCTTATAGAAAACATATATAACTGAGTGCTGAGTCTGCCTGTGGTTCACAAAACATGCAGATGAGCAGCACAGCATGAGTAATGCTGCTAATGCAATTCACAAGCAGGGATACTGAGTGTACAGTCCTTGACAGCAGACATTGCAAATGCAGAGCCCTCCCAAATGTGCAGATGCCCCTGGGCTTCCCACCTAGTACTGTAGCCTGGAATACATAGTATACCCTGTCGGCATAAACCATCACTGGAAAAACCACAGTGCCACCCTCACCAAACACAGTTTTGCAGAAGGATGAAAAACATGCCTGTGGAGATATTGGAGCTTTGGCTAGCTCATTTGATGCCCTAGGCAGTTCTTGTGACAAGTGACCCCTCCACACTGAAAATAAATAAAAAATTCCCCTGTATATTATGCTGCTGTTTCAAATGTAACAAACACTATGACTAGTTACAAGCATGCATGCTGAAATTCCACTACAGCTGCAGACACAGTATTGTCATTCATTTATTAATCGAAAATGTTCTCCTGACTTCATAAATGAATACTGGTTCTGCACTTGCGCCATTTGGCACCTGCTCACTACATCTCCTTAAGAGCTTGCACTCAGACAACCACCCCTTCACTCTACCCTTCTTATACTACTGGCAAAAATTACTTACATAAATAGACAGGGCTAAGCATATATTCATGTAAACATATAGTGCAGTCTGCCAACAGCTGGGAGACCATTTATGAATCCAGTCAGCTCTGTGCACTTTGAGACTGAATGCATTCTGTACTGCATGTGTTGTACTACAGACATGAATAAAGAAACATGGGGCATAATGTAACATAAAAAAATAATGTCTGTAATTAATGTAAAAAGCACGATTTGTATTGCACATGCACATTTTGAAAAAAAAATTAACATGTCAATCACCTAGTGTAGCTTTAAGTGACTACCTCCCCTGCATATAAAAAGGACTGCCTTTATCAAGAGGAAGAACAGGGACTGATCACATTAATCATATATATGAGCCTCTTATAAGCAGGCACTGTAAACCTTTTTGTTATACACGAGTCTGTACCTCTCAACGGTACAGATTTCCACAGAATGTCCAGATTTTTTACTAATAGTTTTGGCCTGTTCCTCTATTTTCCTGGCAAATCACTGGGATGATCTCAGGATTGTAGTCACTAAATAATGACATGCATTTGAGTTTCAGACTTCAAATCCATCAGAAAATGTATATTAAAACAAATCCTGTTACTCTAGCAACTTTCTAAGTTTATAAGAACAATATTTAAAATATATCCCTATTTGTACCTCCATTTCTAGAGATCTTGATTTTAGAGCTTTATGTTTTTCTTTTCTAAGAAAGTTACTCTTCAAACAGAAGAGACCAAGACAAAAGAAGTTTCATCACAATTAATCTATTATGGAAGCAGGTCATACTGTGCTACAAACGCCAGAATCTTGTTATCAGTTAATCAGAGAAACAAAATTAAATAACTACAAATAAGGTCTTCTCATGCAAGCAACATATGCTTTATTAGCTGAATCACTGCCTCAGTCTTGTTTTGTTCTTTTTGATAAATTACTTGAATAGTGCTATTAATACATTTTAGTAACTGTAAAGGAGGAGACAGTAAAACTCTAGGCAAAAAAATTATTATCTTCTAAGTAAATCAAAGGAACCATGAAGAAGAACTTAATTTGTGGAGAAATAAGATGACATCATGTTTGTTTGTTTTCAGTAATGCTGAGGAATTGTTAAAGATGTTTAATCTTCAGAGCACAATAGATTGCTCTACAGATGTCTTTCCCCACTGATTAGGAAGCATAGCTTTTTGCTTTGTTGTTCAGAATATGCTTGCTTTCCTTTTATGCGATGGTGTAGTAAAATAAATACGTTTCTTTGTCACATCACTGTGAAGAAATGGCACAAAAGTTTGTGGGAAGAGTTCTGGGTAGAATGGTTCATAGGTTCATATGTTAATACTAGTGTGTTGATCCATCATAGGTTCATATGTTAATACTAGGGTGTTGATCAATCATAGGTTCATATGTTAATACTAGGGTGTTGATCCATCATAGGTTCATATGTTAATACTAGGGTGTTGATCCATCATAGGTTCATATGTTAATACTAGGGTGTTGATCCATCATAGGTTCATATGTTAATACTAGGGTGTTGATCCATCATAGGTTCATATGTTAGTACTAGGGTGTTGCTCCATCATAGGTTCATATGTTAATACTAGGGTGTTGATCCATCATAGGTTCATATATTAATACTAGGGTGTTGATCAATCATAGGTTCATATGTTAATACTAGGGTGTTGATCCATCATAGGTTCATATGTTAATACTAGGGTGTTGATCCATCATAGGTTGCGTTTATATCACGTTATTGAAAGATGAAAATAGCGAATGCTATTTCATCGAACCTAAAATATCTAAACCACATAATATCGAACATTCAGAACAGTGAATTTTTTCCTTGGGAAAAAATTCACTATTCCGAAACACATACACACAACGCAAGCACACCTAAAAACATCAATACACACATACACTTATAATCCTACAACTAACCCTACACTAAACTATACATACACTACAATCTATCCACTTACCTTAACCCAAACCCTAACCCTAAGGTCCGTCACTATCGCACATTCACCTAACCCATGCCCTAACCCTAACTCACTTAACCCACGCCCTAACCCTAACTCACCTAACCCGCACCCTAATCCTAACAACCACACAATCACACACTTACCTGAACCCGACCCGTAAATCTCCACCACAGCACTGAAAATAGCGAAGCCGCAGAACCAGCCAACTGAATTCTTTCCCTAGGAAAGAATTTGGTGTTCTGCAGCTTCGCTATTTTTAGCGTTCGATTAAAACGGGTCGATATTAGAACATTTGAAGTTTTAAAACTTCGATGTTCTGATATAGACCCCATTGGTTCATATGTTAATACTAGGGTGTTGATCCATCATAGGTTCATATGTTAATACTAGGGTGTTGATCCATCATAGGTTAATATGTTTATATTAGGGTGTTGATCCATCATAGGTTCATATGTTAATACTAGGGCATTGATCCATCATAAGTTCATATGTTAATATTAGGGTGTTGCTCCATCATAGGTTCATATGTTAATACTAGGGCATTGATCCATCATAGGTTCATACGTTAATACTAGGGCATTGATCCATCATAGGTTCATATGTTAATATTAGGGTGTTGATCCAAAGGACCATTAGTAATAGTCCTTATTTTAGGTATCCATTAACATGATTTATTTAAACCTACCTACCTTTGACACCTTTCATTGAGGACTTGAGGAAACAAATCAAGGTGTATTCACAATTGCCTGTCCAATTAAAAAGGATTAAGGATCTACTTTTCTATATATTTAAAGGGGGCCCATTCAATAAAAAAGAGATTATCTGTGATATATCTATCCCACCAGTGGGTGTTAAAGGTGTTATTAATTTTTTTGGATTTGCGGGGGGGGGGGGTCACATAGGACTGGATCCTTCAAGACTCTGTAAGCTAGACAGAGATCACCTCTTAAGAGTCTGTAGGAAACAGAAAAGAGAGAGAGAACTGACACAGAAAGAGAGAAGGAGAATGCTTTAAGGCAGTCTGGACAGTTTAAGGAAGGCATGTTCTTGATTATTTTAGTGAGGAAATTCAGTGATCTGTCAAGCTGGGTCATATGCTTAGACAAGTATATAGGAAACAGCCATTATATTCTATTATGGGCCTGATGAGGGAGGAGTAGAGAGGGATGATAACTTACTTAGATCTGGAGGAAATAACCGTGGTGATTCGTCTGCTTAGGTAGAAGGATTTCCTAACAACATCAGATACATGGTGGTTAAAGGATAGTTTTTTTGTCCATATAAGTACCCAGATTCCTAATGACTGAGTCAACTTTCAAAGGGTGTCCCCTGTGTGGTAGGTGCATGGGTGCCCACTTTTGCCTAAGGGCATGGTACTGCATTTATTTGTGCTTAGTTTTAGGCAGTTGTATACCACTTATTAGTTTGTTTTAGTCCCTCCTGAAGAATCTGGAAGTCATATGGGAAGGTCGGTCCCAAGTCTGCAGTCATTTGCAAACTTGGTCAGCCACAGACCTTTGATGTCAGCCCTGACATTAGAGAAGTAAATACCAAATTGAAGTGATCCTATGACCAAACCTTAGGGGACACCACTGGAAACTGCTCTCTGTGAAGAAAGCATGCTTCTTACACTAATAAACTGAGTTCTGTCTGTTAGCCAGTTTGGTATCAAGTGAGTAACATAGGGGTTTACATTAACTTTGATTAGCTTATCGATAATGCCAGACTGTGAAATGCTATTTAAGGCCTTGGCTAGGTCCAGGTAGGCAGCATGAACTAGTTTGTCTGAGTATAATGCATAAATGATTTGCTCAAAGAATCCCACCAGGTTCAGGAGGCAGGGTCTGCCTTTAACAAACCCAAATTAGCTTGAGTTCAGGACTTTTAGACTGCCTATGTTCTTGTTAATAAGTTCCATAATGATTTATTCCATTACTTTGCAGATAAGGCTAATAAGGCTTATTGGTCTATAGTTTCCTGGATCAATATTGGATCCCACCCTTGTGGAGCAGGATGACTACCAGAGGTCTCCATTTCTGTTGCACAAATCCAGTGGAGAGATTGAGGTTGAACAGGCTTAGTAGTGAGTCTATCATACAGTGTTTGGTGCTGACAAGAAGGTAGCCTGGCACACTATCAGGACCCATGGAGCCAGTATTATTGACCTTGGAGAGAGCATTCAGAACTTATCCAGAGATGATCAGAAGGGGTGGTGTGGGTGTGCTAATAGGTTGGGGAAAGTTAAGAGGAGATAGGGGAGTAATGTTACTGAATTTGCCCAGTAATATCTTGCTTTTGTTCTAAGGGGAGGGGTAGATGTTGTTATGTATTAGCTCTGAGCATTGCTGGGCCTTATCTCTAAGGTTTCTGACATAACTGAAGAAGGCTTTGTGGTTGTCCTTAGCAGAGGTGGCAATTCTCAATTCATACTTACTTTTGGAGGATTTGGGTTTGTTTTTGAGTTCCTTTTGTTGCTCTTTTTGAGTCATACTTCTCGACTGTACAGATTCTCGCAAAATATCCAGATTTTTGCCTCATATTTTTGGTCTATTCCTCATAAACTTTGTGATTTTCTGGATTTTTGTGACAAAGCAGAGAGGACTGAATTCACTACATGATGACAGTCGTTTGAGTTTCAGACTTCATATTCATCAGAAAATGCATGGCAACACAAGGCCTTTTTATATTCTAGCAACTTTCTAAGTTTGTAAGAGCAATATTTAAAATGTGTCCCTATTTTTGGGACTTTGTCCCCCCATTATTTTTGGCTTTATCCAGATTTTTTTGTGCCAAAAAGTTGAGAGCTATGTTTTGAGTTCATTTCTAGATGATGTGGTATTAACTTTGCTTTTATGGGCTTTCAGTTTCATCCTCTTATTGTATAATTTGTTTATACTAGGGTTCCACCATAGCAGTATATTCCTGAATTTGGCATTGTATTGATGTCTTATAGGGATAGAGGCCTCAATGCATGCTTTGAAGGTTGGCATAGAAATTATCCCTAAATGTGGTAGCATGTGAGATGGGGTCATCAAGGTGAGGAGGCTGCTAAATTTCATCAGGTCATCAGTTAGCTGGATTAAGTTGGCCTTAGAGTAGTCTTTAAAGACAGAAAGGTTTTGTGATGTCACAATTTACCTTCATAGTAAGTGTTACAGAATGGTGGTCAGATCTGACCACTGACAAGGTAATTGTAGATTTTAGGCATAGGGTATCTATATTAGTGAGAACCAGGTTAAATATTTTTAGCCCCTAGTTGGGGCTTGAACCACTTGGCCTGAGGAGTTGGAATTAATGAAGTCCAGGAGTCTTTATGCATATTTATTTGAGGTGATATTGTTTTCCCAGTTAACGGAAAGAAAGTTGAATTCTCTCAATAGAATTATGGGGGTGCTATCATTGTTGTGAAACCATGTTTCAGTATCTATGCAGATATATGTAAATTTTCAAGAATTAGGAATGCCTGTAAGGAGTTCAATTTCCTGATTAGACTAATAGCATTGAGCAGTGCTACCTTTAATATAGTTTTGATTTTCACACAAATAGGAACACAGTTCTCAAAACCAAATTGCCAGTGTAATACACAATAAGAGCACTTGGATAAAGCCCACGACACTCCTCGGTGCTGAATTTTTGGTTTTAAAAGCGTTAATGTTTTTAGTAGCTGAAAAGACTAGTTTATAGTGTGTGGATTGCTTAATAAACTGTGGACTATACACTGAGGAGTGTCGTGGGCTTTATCCAAGTGCTCTTATTGTATAGTTTTGATTTTGATTGGCTATGTAGGTAATTTGAGGAGACTGGCCTTGCCTAGAAAAGACAAAATGAGGGAGGAACTAGACCAGGATAATTTACAGAAGGAGAAAGGTTCAAGCTATCCCTAGCAAAGTAGCCAGGGTTGTTAATCATCTCTTCATAGGCTGATATATATTGGACCCCCTCGAATAACACCAATAGTTAAGCTAATATTTAAAGCCACTTATCTTTTGTTTGCATTGAGACATAATTCTTGGCAATGGGAAGATACTGGTAAATAGCTTCACATCAGTTTCAGATGCATATTCTAAAAGCTCCGCCATTTCCCTCATCATAGGATCTGATGAAGTATGTCTTACCTGTGCAATAACCATGTCATATGTGTACTTAGGGTGATGTGACTTGAAGACTCTAGTGACACTGTGGGTCACGGTACCTGACAGGCAGCTAACCATCACTCTGTCTTTGCTCATCCTGGTGACTGGTGCATTTGAATGTCTGTCGATGGTGTCACCTATGACTAAGGTGTGCCAGAAGTAGAGTTTTGGTCTTACTGCCTTAAGGGTTTTGGCTTGCCAGATGAGTGACCTCTTTTTGTGGTTGTGCTTTCTTGTAGTGTCTGTGCATGTTGTTGCCTGTTATTTTGAAACTGAGTGTCTGTGTACCAAACCTCATCTAAGAGGCTTTGTGGTTTAGCCAGGGACTTTTTAAGCACCTCAACATAAGAAGGCTTATTTCTTTGTCTAGAACATGGTGGGTGTGATTGTGTGAGGTGGGTGTTTGAGCTGACAACATGGTAGGTATATTCTGCAGTCTTTAAAGAGAGGCTGGCCTCCAAGATTGTAGATATGGTCACCTGTTACATACAGAATTATCTATAGGAAGAATCAAACAGTTGCCATTAAGCATGAGGTAGTTCTTACGTTGCCTTAATGTTCCTATTGCTATTAGACTGGCAACAGCTTGTGATGTAAACTCATGATATTTATGACTGACGTGACTTCATGATATTTAGTGCCTGGTGAAATATGAGGTACTAATGTGTGCTAATGAAATGAATTTGTAGGAGGGGTCTATAACCTATTGCTAGAAAGAGCAATGAGTTAAAGCACCATAGTTATAATTTTATATGTACAGTATTAAGAAATGAGGGGTATAAAGGTCAGTAAATGAGTAGCAATTTCCTGAACTGCAATAACAACTGTCTGACACTAGGCCCTGTAACTCAGGCTTCTTGCCTGTCCTTATATTATGACTCTAGCCAGGTGCTAATGATATTATTTTAATTTAAACTGGTTATCCAGACAAGCTCCATGATTTTTGCGGCCTATTAAGAATTTATGATGTCTTGATGGTCATTAATCAGATATTTTGGACCTAAGTAGCTAATTATAATGGAAGACTCCTAAAGAATGAAATTATTCTGGATACAGTCTCACCAGTTATTGCTGTCCTTAATCAGATATTTTTGCAATACGTAAATATTTTCTTGCCTGCAGCTATGGCTTCATTTATTCTACATTTTTAATTCCTTATCTTACAGAATTGAACTGTAGTTTGTTAAAATGAGTGCTGTAGAATTCTGTGATGTACATACACATAAACACATATAATTTCACAAAAGTGAAAAACAGTAGACATTTCACTACTGGCAGTTTGCTTTATTCACTATTTTGTATTTTTTTTCTTAATTCTGCCTTGTAGATGTATAAATATTATAATGACATTACAACAATGACTAGAAATCACTCTTAACAATTACCAGAAAACTTTTCAGAATTTCAGGTCATGGAACAGAATTTGTGCAGAGGACTGGGGCGATAAGTTGTTAATGAGCTGCTTTCTGCTGTTCAGGGTTTGATTCTCTCAGTCTTCATTTGCCTACTTTGCGACAAATCACTTAAGCAGACAGTGCTCTTGGGATTTTGGGAAACTGGACTAAGGCTCCTCAATGGTCTACTTGAGTGCATGCTAGTAACTATTTAGCAGCCTTTAATAGCTGAACACTAGTGCCCCGATTTACCACTTTCCATTCATCTCTCTTAGTGTCTGCTATCCTAATAGATACCTGCATACAACACTGCAGGTTTCAAAACACACATGCACAATTAACACACTGTGCACAGTTGTGGCACATCATTGCTAATTTAAATCCATCCAGCCCCACTGAAAAATAAATGAGGTGTGTGCAAAATCAAATTGAGGGACTGGGATGTGTTATATATGCTTATGCTAGCTTGCACTATATCTGATGCTAGCTTGCACTATATCTGTGTCACTTCTGTGAATGAGAAGGAGGGTATATGTGGATCTGGTGTCTGAGGTTTTAGTGAGTAGAGATATGGAGGAGGAGGAAAGCATAGCCACAGCTGGTAGTCATAGTATTTAATCTGCATGCTTGTGTAGCTTGAGAAACAAGCCCTAGGGGCCATTAATAACATTTTTTGTAAATATTTTTTTCCAATATTTGAAAACAACCATGGAAGCTCATCATTAGGCCTTCAACCTTGGTCTCACACCATACATGCATTTGTATAAAAGTAATTCTGAAGGCTAAATGTCTTGCTCTTCATATCACTTAGCCAATGCTGTTTGCAGCAAAAGGTTTAATGATATGAGGCAACCTATGCCTATGAACTTGCCCTTCATTCACCAATGTTATGCACAGAGAATGACACATCAGTATGAAAGGCTACTGTGCCACACTAGACATGGGAGGGTATTGTGGTTTACTCAGACATGATTTGTTGTCGTAGATTGTATCCTGTATAAATAAATAGCAGCCATGTGGTTTGACAAAAATATTTAAAGGCATCTGTGTATATTCTTTTAAATGTCACTTTGTACATCCATCAGTGACAAACTAGATGCAAAGGTAATGTCATAATTTCTTTGGGTATATTCATTGTCTGTTACAAGTTATTTGCATCAAAATCGCTCATGTAATTTAGAGACATAAGGAGAGGTCCAGTCTTCCTGAGTGGTGATATTTTAGGTGGAATTTAAATATCCCATGCATTTACCAAACACTAGTAGCGTATGATTAAGACAAATCAACAAAGCCTTAAATATAAATTAAACATAGATGCAGATCTAAATTGCTAAGCATATAATAAAGCCTTTGAACAATGAAAAGGATGACAAAGTCGAAGAAAGCAGACGCGGAAATATAAAAGTTACAGCCCATATCATTATAATGCTGTAGTCTCACTAAGTAATCCATAAATTATTTCTATTAATCTTCATTTTCTCAGGTTTTATTGCAAAGCACTATTCTGCACCTGCCTAACCAAATTCTGACAGTATAGTCACCGCCGGATCTTAAGCATTTCTCTTCTAATATCGCAAGTCATAGCTCTTAATACTTATATTCTATTGTGCTGGAATTCACATTCATCATATACTGTACCTATTTTATTTATTTATTTATTGACATTTGTTGGCTGAGAAAGTCCAACTGAGCTAGAGCCCGTTTTTCAGTGGAGGCTCGGGGAGAAACATTCCAAATGGGTACATATCAAAATATTCACAAGAGTACATACAAAGTTTACACATAGAAAGTAGAAATTAAAGATTAAGTAACATATAAAGTTTACACCACTAGCATTTTTTGAATATATAACAGACAGAAGTAAAAGTAATGAAATACAATTAAACAAATAATTAAAAAGCAAAGGCTATATATATAATTATTGCAGAGAAGTTATTAAGAGCAGCTAACAAATTTTTAAGGGATACATTGTATTATACACAAGCAAGGAGGAGATAGTTGGGAGATGGAAACAGAGTCTTGGAAAAGATGAAGTTAAATATGAGGGGAGGTTAGGCGACAGAGGTAATGAAAGCAGTGGGAAGAAATAAGAAAGCGTGAGAGGAGGTAAGAAGTGATTTGCAGGTAGAGCTAAGCGTGGTTGTGAACAGTTAGAAGTAAATGTTGGGTAGGCATAGAGTGACTCTAAGATAATCAAGGAGGGTTTTTCAATGACAAGTCCTATAACAGTCAGCTACTGCTACAGCCCTTGTTAAACTCTTTGGAATCTTTTTTTTTCAATGAAAAAATTATGATCCTAGTTTTGCTTCATTCCATACCCTCCCACCAAATGTATTCTTTCATCATTCAGTTTATACTACATCTGCTGTTTTCCAGGGAGCATTTTATGTGACAAATATCATACAGAGTCCAATAGATAGTCTTTGATTTTGACCCTTTTCCTCTACTCTTTGTAAGACTTTACATTTTACTTGGAAAAATCTCCCACATTTTTTCCACAAAGTATTCATCCATCACATTCTCATGCAACCTTCTCTTATTTTGTAAATTCTCTAACTAAACAATATCCCCATTGATTTACTTTAGCTGTTTCACTCAACAGTTCTCAGTTTTCAAGTTTTCTTGCTTGAGACTTTGTTCTTCCTTATTTGTGTGCTGACTATGGCAGTAATGCATGCATTCTTCAAATGGATCAATTTTTATGCAATATGTGATCACAGGAACTTACAGAAAAAAGAGAGAGGCTTTTTTAGTTGATGACTGTCACTCTTTCTCTTGGACTGTTCTCAAGGTGAGAATATAAAAGTTAGATGATGGGGCAAAATGGCTTACACTTGTAAAATGATTGCTGTATTGTTTGCTGATTGCAACTACAAAGCAGATAAAGTGCAGGTACATGTGCTTATGTGACATGTGACATTTGATCTGTTAGGTTCATGCACCTGCAGCTGAACAGGTGAGTTTAATGCATTTGAATTTCACATTAGCATTCGATAAGGATGTTACCTTACTCATGAAATATCTGAATTAAGTATGGATGCAGGTGTTACATAAAGAAAATGGAACAGGCTAGAGAAGTGAAGTTAGCACTGACTTTCATATCTTGGCAAGAAATCTGTATATAGATGATATTGTTTCAGGGTAAGTTCAAAATGACTCTTACAGGTAGTAGAGAAGGTAGTGGGCATTTTTGTAGTCTACAGGATAAAACATTAATAAACTATGAAGAAATGTGAAAAAATGCTGCTAAAAAGTGTTAAATCAAGATGTTTGAAGCATTAAGAAAAAATGTTTGGAAATATGTAGGTAGTTATGAGGACATGGGAAGATGTGATAAAGATGGAAAGGGAAGCTGTTCATTTAGCATGGAAGTCTGTGGAACACTGTAATACAAATAGTTACTAAATATAATACATTTATGGAAACATTTAATACATGGTAGGTTTGTGTATGATTCCAGAAATGGCTGGGAAAGAGATGATGGTATTTGCTTTATTTACAAACCACAGAACAGGAGCAAGTCTATATATCAAAAGTAGAAACTGGGATTTAAGTATGGGTTTTTCAGTGATATTTCATTTTTCATTCAGTTTCTAGTTGTAGGGGTAGAAATTAAAGGGGCAAAATGATTTTTAAAATATTTTAAAAAATATTATAAAATGGTGTTCAGATTGGGAAGGTAATGACTAGACAATCTTTAAGGGTTTGGTGGAATCTAGAAAATAATTTCCTAAATTTCTAACAGATTTAATTCCCTAAATTAAAATCTGTACCCTGCTAACTACCCATCATTTATTTGCCTCATTTCCCATTTCTGCAACAAAAAAAATCATCCAAATGTATTAACCCTTTATAGTTCATTGAGTATCATCCTACTTTTTCAAACAATTTTGTCATACTGTACTGCGAACTAGAGCATCAAAATTACAGATTCATATTAAGGGGTCCTATACTTTCGGCCCACAACCAACTTTCTGCCTGGTATCATAAGAAATACTTTTGTTATATAGAAACCTCTTCTATCTTTTATGAAAATGCAAATGTCTGAACTAGTTTATGTATGCAAAAGTGTTCCTCCTCATATTGCGGGCACTGTATTTTCATCCCTCTCCTCTCATACATTTTCCACCCATTGCGTGTGCAGGTACATGCATTACACATATTGCAAATCTGTGGCCCAGCACTCCTTAGTAAGAAGAATGGATAAGTACATTCAGAAATTCAGTACATTGGTGTGATAGCTTGTAGCACAGGGGGGTGGAGGCCAAAATAGAAAAAAAGTGTGGCATGTAAGCTAATAATCATAAGGTGGCTGATGGAAGACTGTGAGAAAGGAAAAGATAACAATACAGATGGACACTATGCATATGCTTTGCTTAAGAACATCCAAAATGAATGTCTAAATAAAAGGTACTAGGAAGATAGAAATGTTAAAGGGATACTTGTGTTAGAGCATAAGGAAAGGAACATAAAGCAGAACGACTTGATTGATATTATGAAACTTATCACAACGAGGCCTGAAGGTACTGAAAGTCTAAGAACAATAAGTGCAGGATATTAACAATTAACAATACTGAAAGAAAAACAGATAATTTCACAAGAGTGGTAAACACTCCATTAAAGAAATTTAAAACAGGAACATGGTGCCATTGTTCTCCTAGGGGAAGAAGGCAAGGTGGGTAAAAACTACATAAAGGGCAACTAGGTGAAGAAATGAGGGATGTGAGGACAATGTAAGATGATAACAAACACTGTGAAAACATTAAAAGTCTTAATATGTTGAAAAACTGAAGAAAATACCAAGTGTTGAAAGCATGTGAAAAAGTTTTGATTATATGCTATGTGGGATAGGTGTGTGTGTGAACTTTTGCTCACAAATTATGAAGAAAGATGAGCACTAATATAGTTTATAATTCTGCAAAAGATGAAAACTAAAGAAGTCATATGGGTACTACAATTACAAGTGACTATTATTAACACTTGGTCTAATACAGAGATTAATAAAAGACAAAACCACTAACTAGAGGAATAGCTTAAAATATGTTGGTACTGTGAAGGCTGCCAGCCAAGCCCGATATAATTTTGGAGATATTCTATCATTTGTAAATATGAATGTTGAACTACAGACTTGTTTTCTTAATTGAAAGAATATGCTGTGAAATGTTGAACTTAAAATAATGTAGCAACATTGCCTTCTGCTATAAAGAAAGCTAAGACAAGCATTTCTTGTTTGTCCTTTGAAGAAAATTATTTCATGGCTGTCCCGTTGAAGTTAGAATTTGGAGTCGATGAGTCTGGAGTGAAGCATCCTGCCTATTGTTTTAACTTAAGGAATAATTACTAGAGTTTACATGTGGATGTCTTTTATTGATGTAGTTTCCAGCAGGTGCAAGATAACAGTTATGTAGTATCTGTTAGCCTGGGAACAACAGGAAAGTGTGAAATGATGTAATGGGAACAAGGACTGCAATAGCAATTTAAACAGAAAGAATCAGAAGGCATTAAGCATTTTTGTCTTGATTATCCAACTCACAGCACTGTCTTGCTCATATGTAAGTTATCTTACACTTGTACTACTGATTTATTTTAAGTATTTCTGTGTGATCTCTGAACTCTTGAATAGCACTGTGTAGTAAGAAGTATTGTCTTGTATTTTTATTATTTATTATTAAATATTTTAAAACCTTTTAACTGTGGCTGTTTTGTGTAGAGATAATTAAAGCTCTTAAGAGTACTTGCATGCCTTTGGTAAAACTGTACAAAGTCGCTCTAATAGCTTTAGCCCTATGTTATACTACCAATTGAATAATAATATTGCACAGTAATAATTGGACACCCTTTTAAGGGCCTTTGAGTAGCTGATAAAAATTAGCTGGGTGGTGGCAAGTGGTACTACCATATAGTCTGGGTAAAAGGGGCACAGCTGGAGAACCTGTGCCAGCCTTCCTCAGGAGTGTCTGTGTGGTTGTATAAACTTATCTCAAAGTGTGTGTGTCAGCTACTTGGGCAGGGACACGAAGCACTGGTTGGACAGAGAGGGTGCTGGAGATTTTAGCTTGCCCACCTAGCTGAGATCTGGACCCTATAGCTGTGCCAGTGGGGAGTCTTATTGGGGACCTGGAGAGCAAGGGAGCGACCAGCCCCGAACTGACTGTGATCTCTGTGTGCTCTTAAAGGAAATTATGCTTTACTGTGTGTATTTGTTATCCTTTCCTCATATATGAGATACCCTCTCTGGTGTTAGTGGTGAGGAATGAGGCTCCTTCATTGCTGGGCCAGGACATGGGCATCATATTTGTGTTTGGCAGTGGTGGCATATCCACATCACGTTTGTGCTTGGCAGCGGTGGGATATCCACATCACAAATTAATTAGTTGGCAAATACTAATTGGGTTGTAGTGGTGTGGGTAGAGTGAATCATGTAGCTTGTGTACAGTGAGCTTTGAATGTTTTTGTACTTTAAAACAGCCACGCAGTGAATACTCAGAGTTCAGATCACAATTGTTTTATTTCTTTTGTTAGCTTAGTTAGTCGGGGTGAGCAGGCAGCATGTCAGCAGAGGAGTATGGAAAGATGACAAGGAGCCAGCTGGCGGAGATGTGCCAGGCTAGGGGACTGGTGCATGGAAACCTGACTAAGGCAGACCTGATTGCAGCCTTGGTTACAGCTGCATCAGAAAACAGCAACCAGGAGGACAATCAGACTGACAGTGGAGATATAATACTCTCAGAGAATGGACAGCTCAACCTTTCTGCAGTGGACTTAAAAGTCCAGCTGGAACTGAAGAGACTTGAGTTGGAGGCCAGGCATGTAGAATTAGAGAGACTGAGGTGTCTAAAGAGTGAGGAGAATGAGAAACTGCTATGCCTAGAAGCTGAAGAAAAGGAGAGGCAGAGGCAGCATGAGAAGGAGATGCTGACTCTTCTCCAGAGTCATGAAGGCAATGGGGAAGGGAGTAACTGGACCCCAGAAGCACAAGAGGTCAGTAATTTTCTTCCACAGTTTAAAGAGGGGGATAATTTCTGGGAATGGTTCCTGACCCCCTTACTCCATGGTAAAGCTGTAACTGTATTATCTAAAATGTCTGAGGTTGCATGTTTTGATTATACTGCTGTTAACAAATGTCTTTTATAACTGTTTAAGCTAACACCTGAAACATATAGGAAAAAGTTTCATGAGCATATACACAAGGCAGATGAAAGTGTGTGTGAATATGTTGCTGAACTGAGCATTTATTTCCATAGGTGGGTGAGTGGATGTCAGGTCACCACTTTTGAAGGGCTGGCAGACCTTTTGGTGAGGGAACAAGCCCTTAGCATTTTGCCTGAGGACATGAGGATCTGGTTAGCTGATAGACAGTGTGCTACTTCAGATGAGTTGGGGAAGAAGGGAGACCTATACGTGGTAAGCAGGGCAGCCCTGCACAGGAAGGGGACCCCCAGTACTACTCATGGGTTTAAATGAACCCATAGTGGGAATCACAGACTGCCACAACAGAATCTGCCAGTAGCAGGGGAAGCCACTTGTCCAGGTACACATCCAGGACCTAGGGTTAAATGTTTTGAATGCAACCAGTGTAGAAGTACCTAGGCTGACAGTAAGGCACCACTGTCAGAGGATGCCAGACTTCCTGTGGAAGGGGAGCTGGGAAGGGTTACAAGGAGAGAGTTGAGACAGGCTCAGCTCTCAGACCCTACATTGCAAGGCCTGAGGCAGGTAGGTAGGGAGGCACCTGATTCTCAAGGAAAGGGCGACTCTGTATACTGGGACAAAGGGTTACTATACAGAGAGTGGACCTCTGAGGGAGGGCTAGAAGGTGAGAGAGTACAGCAATTGGTAGTGCCTACAGCCTACTGTCTGGTTCTTCTAGCCATAGCCCACAATATTCCCTTTGCAGGTCATATGGGCATAAAACATACAAAGAGGAGTATTATGCAGAACTTCTATTGGCCTGGAATTTCCAGAGATGTAACAGGGTACTGCAGGACCTGTGAGCAATGCCAAAAGGTAGGCAAGGCAGGAGACAAGGTGAGAGCTCCTTTGATGCCTTTGCCTGTGATTGAGGATCCATTTCAGAGGATAGATATGGATATTGTGGGTCCTCTGAGTACCCCAAGTTCCACAGGGAAAAAGTATATCCTAGTAGTAGTGGATTATGCTACACGATTGCCTGAGGCAGTGGCTCTGTCCTCCATTGAGGCAGAAAAGGTGGCAAATGGCTTTATTAGAGATTTTCAGCAGGATAGGTTTCCCAAATTAAATGCTGACTGACAGAGGTGATAATTTCATGTCAGACATGCTAGCTTGTCTGTGGAAGTCCTGTGGGGTGAAGCACATGAAGACCAACCCCTATCATCCTTAGACTAATGGTCTTGTTGAGAGGTTAAACTCTACAATCAAGTCCATGCTATGGGCATTTGCAGATCAGTTTAAGAGGGAGTGGGACAAATATTTGCCCCATCTGTTGTTTGCTTACAGAGAAGTCCCCCAGGTATCCACAGGTTTTTCAACCTTTGAGTTGCTGTATGGGCATAGTGTGAGAGAACCTCTAGATTTAATTCGAGATGAGTGGGAAGGTGAGTGCGAGTCTCACCAGGAGTCTGTTGTGGCATACATCCTAAACCTCAGGACAAGGTTCAGGGAACTCATGGGCTTGGCCCAGGAGAACCTGGCAGAAGCCCAACAGCCGAAAAAGGTGTGGTATGATGGGAATGCTCAAGCTAGAGAGTATGCTGTAGGGCAGCAGGTAATGGTTCTCATTCCTGTCAGACACAACAAGCTGCAAGCAACTTGGGAGGGACCCTACAAGGTGGTAAGAAAGGTAAGTGATGTTAACTACATGGTGGAACTGCTAGGCAGATGGCAGGGGCACAAACTGTACCATGTTAACATGATGAAACCTTACCATGATAGGGAGGCCCTTGTGCTGAGTATTTGCAGTAGATGGCAGGAGGAGTCTAAGGGAGATTGGGGACTGATCTCCTAAGTGAGGCTCGGGCTGACACCTCAGTGGAAGGGGTAGCAATGTTGAGATGTTAGAACTAGGGGTGATTCAAGAGTCCAACAGTCCCTGGGCCTCCCCAGTGGTGCTGGTGCCAAAGAAGGATGGCAGCACCAGGTTCTGTGTGGACTACAGGAAATTAAATAGTCACACAGAGTCGGATGCTTACCCCATGCCTAGGACAGATGATGCCCTAGAGCAGCTGGGTGGGGCTAAGTATCTTACAACCATCGATCTTACCAAGGGTTACTGGTAGGTGCCCTTGACTCCCGGTGCTAGAGAGAAGTCAGACTTTGTGATTCCTTTTGGCTTGTATGAATTCACAAAGATGCCCTTTGGGATGAAGAATCCCCCAGTGACTTTCCAGAGGCTGGTAGATCGTATCCTAGCAGGAGCAGGAGGGTTTGCCCTTGCTTACCTAGATGATATTGCCATCTACAGCCATTCCTTGCCAGAGCACCTTCAGCATGTCAGGGAGGTGTTGGGCAGACTACAGAGGGCAGGGTTGACCATTAAGCCGAGCAAATGTCAGGTGGGTATGGCAGAGGTCTCTTACCTAGGACATAGAGTGAGGAGTGGTAAGATAATGTCAGAACCTGCCAAAGTGGAAGCCATTCAGGCATGGCCTGCACCTGTAACTAAAAAGCAGGTGAGGGGAGCATTTTGGGACAGCAGAGTACTACAGAAAGTTTGTCCCCAGTTATAGTACCATAGCTGCTCCCCTCACAGACCTAACAAGGAAGAACAGGCCAGATAAGGTAGTGTGGATCCCAGCATGTGAGCAGGCATTCCAGACGCTTAAAGAAGCTTTGGGAGGATCCCCTGTGTTAGCCAGTCCAGATTACAGCAAATAATTTGTTGTGCTGGTGGATGCTTCAAACCATGAGGTGGGGGGCTGTACTTAGCCAGATTTCTTCAGAGGGGGAAGAGCACCCAGTGGTTTATCTCAGTCATAGGCTCCAACCCAGGAAGAAATGCAATGCAGCTGTAGAAAAGGAATGTCTAGCCATAGTGTGGGTATTGCAGAGAATTCAGCCTTATCTATATGGAAGGAAATTCACTGTTATGACAGATCACAACCCCCTAACATGGTTAAACAGAGCCAGCCAACAAAATTCCAAATTGGTAAGATGGAGCCTGGGGTTGCAAGCATAAGATATGTCAGTGTAGCACAGCAGTGGGGTTAGTAATGCCAATGCAGATGGGCTCTCAAGACAGGAACTGGGGTAAGGTACACTCAGATAGACCTAACTCTCTCAAGCAGCGTTTCTCAAGGGTCACTTGAAAAACTAGCTTGAGTTCTCCAGGGGGGGGGGGTGAAAGCTGCCAACCTAGCCCCATAGAATTGTGCAGATAATTCTATCATCTGTAAATCTGAATGTTGAACTACAGACTTATTTTCTTAATTGAAAGAATATGCTGTGAAATATTGAACTTAAAACAATGTAGCAACATTGTCCTTTGCTGTAAAGAAAGCTAAGGCAAGCATTTCTTGTTTGTCCTTTGAAGAAAATTATTTCATGGCTGTCCCTTTGAAGTTAGAATTTGGGGTTGATGAGTCTGGAGTGAAGCATCCTGCTTATTGTTTTAACTTGAGGAATAATTACTAGAGTTTACATGTGGAATGTGTTTTATTGATGTAGTTTCCTGCAGGTGCAAGATAACAATTATGTAGTATCTGTTAGCCTGGGAACACCAGGGAAGTGTGAAATGATGTAATGGGAACAAGGACTGCAATAGCAATTTAAACAGAAAGAATCAGAAGGCATTAAGCAGTTTTGTCTTGATCATCCAACTCACAGCACTGTCTTGCTCATATGTAAGTTATCTTAGACTTGTGTTTTCTTTTAGAAATAGCTAGGAACTAGAAAGATTAGACTAAGTGTTTTTTTCTGTGATGTTAGAACTGTACTACTGATTTATTTTAAGTATTTCTGTGTGATCTCTGAACTCTTGAATAGCACTGTGTAGTAAGAAGTATTGTCTTGTGTTTTTATTATTTATTATTAAATATTTTAAAACCATTTAACTGTGGCTGTTTTGTGTAGAGATAATTAAAGCTCTTAAGAGTACTTGCATTTGGTAAAACGGTACAAAGCCACTCTAATAGCTTTAGCCCTGTGTTATACTACCAATTGGATAATAATATTGCACACTAATAATTGGACACTCTTTTAAGGGCCTTTGAGTAGCTGATAAATATTAACTGGGTGGTGGCAAGTGGTACTACTGTATAGTCTGGGTAAAAGGGACACAGCTGGAGAACCTGTGCCAGCTTTCCCCAGGAGTGTCTGTGTGGTTGTATAAACTTATCTCAAAGTGTGCATGTGTCAGCTACTTGGGCAGGGACATGAAGCACTGGTTGGACAGAGAGGGTGCTGGAGATTTTACCTTGCACAGCTGGTTGAGATCTGGACCCTATAGCTGTGCCAGTGGGGATTCTTATTGGGGACCTGGAGAGCAAGGGAGTGATCAGCCCCGGACTGTGATCTCTGTGTACTCTTAAGGGAAATCACACTTTACTGTGTGTATTTGTTATCCTTTACTCATATATGAGATGCCCTCTCTGGTGTTAGTGGTGAGGATAGAGGCTCCTTGATTGCTGGACCAGGGCACGGGCGTCACAGGTACTACAATGAAATGCCTAAGAAGTTAAAGAATAAGTGGATGTGCATGTGGGAATCATGCTTTACACTTACCTTGTCACTAGTGCACCACAGGTAGGGTCACTCCATTCCACTGAGCTGTATTATTATGCAGGATTATTGAGGTCACATCAGTAGTGCAATTAAGCCGAGCAAATGTCAGGTGGGTATGGCAGAGGTCTCTTACCTAGGACATAGAGTGAGGAGTGGTAAGATAATGCCAGAACCTCCCAAAGTGGAAGCCATTCAGGCATGGCCTGCACCTGTAACTAAAAAGCAGGTGAGAGGAGCATTTTGGGACAGTAGAGTACTACAGAAAGTTCATCCCCAATTATTGTACCATAGCTGCTCCCCTCACAGACCTAACAAGGAAGAACAGGCCAGATAAGGTAGTGTGGATCCCAGCATGTGAGCAGGCATTCCAGATGCTTAAAGAATCTTTGGGAGGATCCCCTGTGTTAGCCAGTCCAGATTACAGCAAAGAATTTGTTGTGCTGGTGGATGCTTCAAACCATGAGGTGGGGGGCTGTACTTAGCCAGATTTTTTCAGAGGGGGAAGAGCACCCAGTGGTTTATCTCAGTCGTAGGCTCCAACCCAAGAAGGAATGCAATGCAGCTGTAGAAAAGGAATGTCTAGCCATAGTGTGGGTATTGCAGAGAATTCAGCCTTATCTATATGGAAGGAAATTCACTGTTATGACAGATCACAACCCCCTAACATGGTTAAACAGATCCAGCCAACAAAATTCCAAATTGGTAAGATGGAGCCTGGGGTTGCAAGCATATGATATGTCAGTGTAGCACCGCAGTGGGGTTAGTAATGCCAATGCAGATGGGCTCTCAAGACAGGAACTGGGGTAAGGTACACTCAGATAGACCTAACTCTCTCAAGCAGCATTTCTCAAGGGTCACTTGAAAAACTAGCTTGAGTTCTCTGGGGGGGGGTGTGTGTGAAGGCTGCCAACCTAGCCCCATAGAATTGTGCAGATAATTCTATCATCTGTAAATATGAATGTTGAACTACAGACTTATTTTCTTAATTGAAAGAATATGCTGTGAAATATTGAACTTAAAACAATGTAGCAACATTGTCCTTTGCTGTAAAGAAAGCTAAGACAAGCATTTCTTGTTTGTCCTTTGAAGAAAATTATTTCATGGCTGTCCCTTTGAAGTTAGAATTTGGGGTTGATGAGTCTGGAGTGAAGCATCCTGCCTATTGTTTTAACTTGAGGAATATTTACTAGAATTTACATATGGAATGCCTTTTATTGATGTAGTTTCCTGCAGGTGCAAGATAACAATTATGTAGTATCTGTTAGCCTGGGAACACCAGGAAAGTGTGAAATGATGTAATGGGAACAAGGACTGCAATAGCAATTTAAACAGAAAGAATCAGAAGGCATTAAGCAGTTTTGTCTTGATCATCCAACTCACAGCACTGTCTTGCTCATATGTAAGTTATCTTAGACTTGTGTTTTCTTTTAGAAATAGCTAGGAACTAGAAAGATTAGACTAAGTGTTTTCTGTGATGTTAGAACTGTACTACTGATTTATTTTAAGTATTTCTGTGTGAGCTCTGAACTCTTGAATAGCACTGTGTAGTAAGAAGTATTGTCTTGTGTTTTTATTATTTATTATTAAATATTTTAAAACCATTTAACTGTGGCTGTTTTGTGTAGAGATAATTAAAGCTCTTAAGTGTAATTGCATGCCTTTGGTAAAACGGTACAAAGCCACTCTAATAGCTTTAGCCCTGTGTTATACTACCAATTGGATAATAATATTGCACAGTAATAATTGGACACTCTTTTAAGGGCCTTTGAGTAGTTGATAAATATTAGCTGGTTGGTGGCAAGTGGTACTACTGTATAGTCTGGGTTAAAGGGGCACAGCTGGAGAACCTGTGCCAGCCTTCCCCAGGAGTGTCTGTGTGGTTGTATAAACTTATCTCAAAGTGTGCGTGTGTCAGCTACTTGGGCAGGGACATGAAGCACTGGTTGGACAGAGAGGGTGCTGGAGATTTTACCGTGCACAGCTGGTTGAGATCTGGACCCTATAGCTGTGCCAGTGGGGATTCTTATTAGGGACCTGGAGAGCAAGGGAGCGATCAGCCCCGGACTATGATCTCTGTGTACTCTTAAGGGAAATCACACTTTACTGTGTGTATTTGTTATCCTTTCCTCATATATGAGATGCCCTCTCTGGTGTTAGTGGTGAGGATTGAGACTCCTTGATTGCTGGGCCAGGGCACGGGCGTCACATGTACCACAATGAAATGCCTAAGAAGTTAAAGAATAAGTGGATGTGCATGTGTGAATCATGCTTTACACTTACCTTGTCACTAGTGCACCACAGGTAGGGTCACTCCATTCCACTGAGCTGTATTATTATGCAGGATTATTGAGGTCACATCAGTAGTGCAATGAATGCAGGGGCTCCCATTGCACTGTGGTGCAGCATTACGCATCAGCAGTGCATATCATTTAGGGTTTTTCATGTTCCCTTTCTGTGGTGTATTAACCTTCATCACTATTTTATCCCATTATTATTCCATTTGTACAGTACAGTTTATCTTGTGTGTTATTGTTGGTGTGAAAAATCTAATTGTCCCTAAGCCCTTTTCAGCTTTTTGTAGTCTCCTCTGAAGCTGACACTGAATAATAATGGTCACTAGCTGGGATTGTCACCATTGTGTGGTCAACATCTTGCATCTTGTCAGTGCTGGGACAATTCTATAAAGTATTGACATAAAATGTAAACAGTAGTGTCACCAGATTGCACCCTTGTAGTAAACATGTTAAAATTGTCACTGTGGACAAAATATGACAAGTCATCATCCCTTAAATGTTTACAGGTCTATAGGTAACTCCCACACAAAGTCAAAGAAAGGGTAAGCAATTTCATTTTAAAGATGATCTAATTACAGTTGGCTGTAATGAATGGCTTTGGTAAGCCAACAAAGCTCCCCTGCTGTTTCCTCTGAGTCTGTCCTAACAGAATATGACCAATGAGTTTCCTTAGGACTATATCATTTGGTCTTCCAAGTCCTGAAGCCATGCTATGAGAGTGAATCAACAAGTAGTGTGATTCTATAAAGGAGGCCAGTTACATCAGTAACAATTTGCAATAACATTGGTTAAAAGAGAGAGATGTGTGAGAGAGGTTTGATGTTACCATCCCTCCTCTTATTTTCTGATCTTTGTGGAATGGGGCCAGGTTTTAATCCTTCCAGGCTCTGAAAACTGCCCTGTCAGTGAATAACATGTTGGTATGGCAGTCTACATGTACAACAGTCTCATGGGTAACCACACAAGCTCCTTTGGGAAGAGCTGAGCCTTCACTCTTTCCCTTACTTAGCAACTTTCAGATGTTGTGAACTCTCACAAATTGTAGGGGAAGGCAGGAGCATAGAGCTGAGTTATTGACTTAGTTACAGTATTTACAACACACATTCTAAGGGGCTGCAAGTTTTGTCAGTATGAAAGGAGATGGTTAGCAGACCATGCTGCTTTACCAGGGATGGTCTGCACCTCTCTTCATTAGACTTTTGAATATTAGCTAAAACATTGTCCTCCCCCATGGAGCCTTTTGTAGGCGAAGCCAAACTGAAAATACTTCCAACATATCAAATCAAAAACAAGAAAATCTAAAGATGTTACTGCTCAGTGCTAGGAGTCTAAACAATAAACTACACTCCCTAGAAGCTCTCCTCACCCAAGAGAACAGTGATGTCTGTGCAGTCACTGAGACATGATTTAAAGCTAAGGAGAGCACCCTGACAGTGCAAAGCTATACTGCCTTTCATACATTTTTCATTAGCTACTACAAAGACAGGGACTAAAGGTGGAAGTGTCTCAATTTGCATCGAAAATAAATATACCTCAAGGCTGGTCAAACAGGATGATGCAGTTGAGCTTCTTAATGTTCAAAACACCATGGGGAAAATCCCATACCACTTCCTTGCAGGGTATAGGTTCTCTAGGAAACCCATAACATGTATCTAAGCTTATTAGAAACACTCATCATCCAACCAATACCATATTGATGGGCAACTTTAATTACCCCACTATTTGCTGGGAATCATATGCAACACCAAATGTGCAAGCACAGGGATTTCTGGATTTTGTAAACACAATTACCTTGGACCAGACTGTCAGTACACCGACCAGGGGCACAGACATACTAGATAGCTGCATGCCCCCTAGTGTTATGTCCTCCCCGGTAAGGCCAGGCCACAAAATAGTCTCCTTTTAAGTAAAAATAAAATCCACAACCCCAACTAACCTGGAATGTTCAGGAACTACTCTAAGGATAACTTTCTACTGTTAAGTGATAACCTGGCAAAATTTCAAGACTCCCCTAAACCTTGAGAACACTGCTGTTTATGCAGAACTGTTCACAGAAACCCTGTGTAAGCATGTTAATAGCTGTACAGAGGCAGCTGCAACCACTAGGAATAAGTACAGAACTAACTCAAAAAACAAGCCACTGTGGTAGAATCACAACATCAATAGGCTATATAACAAAATGAAGAAAATCATGGCAAAAATCAGAAGGTTTAGCACCCAGAAGGATAAAAGCACTCTCATCAAACTAAACAAAACACACAGAGGGCAAAGTCTACCAAAGCCAAAGTTGAGGTAAATTTGGCCTCTCAAGCTAAGGACAGCCACAAGAAATTCTTTAGCTATATCCACAACCTCAAAGGCTATACAAAATTGTGTGCAGTGGTCACTGTTAATGGAGACACCTATACTGAGACAGAAGATATACCAAACTTACTAGAAGACAAATTCAGCTCTAATTTTACCCATCTCTCCCCTTAGCCTCCCCACAAAACGTACCATCAAGTGTAGCTTTCCCTACTATCACTAGATGACTATCACTAGGGAACATGTCCTCAGTGCTCTCTCTAAAGCCAAGAACACTGCATCATTGGGCCCAGACAATATCCCCCACTGGCTTCTAAATAACATGAAGCCTTCCTCTACCTGGAGAGTGTAATCATATGTGCAGTAATAGAGACATAGTTTAAAGTCACTGAGAGTACCCCAGCAATGCAAGGTTATAATGCCTTTCACACCTTTAGACCAGTTGCTACACAGGAGGAAACTAACGGGAGAAGCGTGTCAGCATATATTAACTCATTCACTCCGGAGCAGCTCAGAAAAAGCTGCCTGCTTAATTCCACCATAGGAACAACAGTGCAGCCTGAGCTCATTTTCAGAAAATCCATTGTAATACCATACAGAAAACAAATGTTCATAACTCTTTAATTATAACAGATAGACTAAAAATGTAAATGTGAAAGTTGTTCAGCAGACACTGACCTTTTCAACAGTGTAAATGTTGATATTGCATATCAAAATCATTATTAAATATTTGGCAAGGAATGTTGACATTGTGCATATTTTTTACCTTTTTGGAAAAGAAAAGCACAATGTCTTGGTCAATGTACCATGTAGACCCACACAATTTATATTATTTATTAGTATGAATGTCAGCTTTAAAATGATACCTTAACCATTACTAGGTGATGCTCCTTTACAGAGATATTGACAGAAATATGATTAATATAATATTTCTCATAATTGATAAATAAACAAAGCATATCTCATCACTGTAAGAGACAGAGCCTACATATCAGTGTAGCAGTTGTGCATCTCAATGTCAGCTTCAAAATGATGCATCATTTGTGTCATCACCATGCTCCCTTGCAAAGATATGGGCCTAATAATGAGAAGTATTGGAAATGTATAATTTTCATAATCCTACAAGACTAAACAAACTGTGATATGTGTACATGTGTACAGTGCACAGACACAGTTCTTTTACCATGTTGTAAGGAGTAACACCATCTCCAAAGTGAGGTATTACTTGGCACACTGACATGCTCCCTTGCAAAGCTATTTACCAAAATATGAAAAAAAATCATAATTTCCATAACCTAAGTCCAAAACAAACTTTCATATCTGTACATGTGCACAACATACAGGGACAGTTCTTTTACCATGTTGGAACTATCAATACTGTCTTCAAAATGAGGTATTACTTAGCACATTCAGATGCTCTCTTGCAAAGTTATTTACCAAAATATGAAAGAAATCACAATTTCCATAATCTAAGTCCGAAACAAACTGATATCTGTACATGTGTACAATATAACAGGAACAGTTCTTTTACCATGTTGGAACTATCAATACTGTCTTCAAAATGAGGTATTACTTAACACATTCAGATGCTCCCTTGCAAAGTTATTTACCAAAATATGAAAAAAAATCATAATTTCCATAACTGAGTATAAGCAGAAGTACAGTAATAAAAGCAAAAATGTCAAACTTATCTGGTTCATCCATGTAGGAATTAATCACAAAAGTAATAATTCCAGTTATCGCATCTGACCATCACTTGGATTACAATAAGACCCATCAGTTTTCCTCAATGTAGTATGTACATATTGTTAACAGATAATAAATTATTTTCGAAAGCTGGATACATTAACAAAAAATTATAATAGCCATCACTGAAACCTGAGCTATAGATAAACCTATACTTGTTACACAGTATCTGTATTACGATCTTCAGCAGTCTGACCATGGATGCACAAGCACTTCCCTGGTACACAAATGAATTATTTCCCCTACCAACATCTTCATTACTACATGTTATACACATGTCCCTAAAGGAAACATTCACCCAAATGACCCCTTCAGGAAAATCTTGAGATACACACAATCACCAAAATTATATATATATATATATATATATATATATATATATATATATATATATATATATATATATACGTGTGAACAATGTATATATGTGCAAGTACATTATATACATACATATATATCCATATACACACATATGCACAAATATATATATATATATATATATATATATATATATATATATATATATATATATATATATATATATATATATATATATACACAGCAAGAAAAAAAATCAGGGGTTTAGGAGGGTAGGGAGTTGATGAAGAATGAGTGGGATTGCTTGCAATGACTCCAAGCAGAGAAAAAAACACAACCTGGGTTGTGTATTCATCAAAGTGATAATGACTTCTACTTATGTGAATAACAGTGACAGCAGCTGAGACTTTTCCCAGAAAAGTGATAATCACTAGCTGCTATATTGTAACTGCATGTATTGCTAATGTGATAATGACCTTCCTTTCATTACTGTGAAGATATGCATGCTGAGACACAGATGATAATTGCTGCACTTAACCTGAGTAGGCATTCAGCATATTACATTGTGCAGCTGTTATGTAACACAGACTCAGTATCATCAGTAAGGAGAAGACCTGAGTCATTCAGTCAAATAGTATAACATTTAGCTATTACTCAGCCCTTCCTCCCACCTAAATTCCACACATGACTGACAAAGTCGGGAGAAATGCACAAAAAATATGGTAGCTCCATGTTGTCAGTAGTCACCTAGTGATAACCTTTATCTCACTCAGGCAACTACTGAGTATAATAATAATAATAATAATAATAATAATAATAATAATAATAAGACAAGCAGAAATGTCAAACTTATCTGGCTGATCCATTTAAAAGTATTAATTCAGGTTATCTCACATAACCATCCCTCTGGTTACAATAACAGTCAGATGTTAAAAAGGCAGAAATATTGTCAGAAATATCCGATTAAACAATGCCAACAATCAGATAACAAAGAAAGATCAGACCTAAATTTTGTCTGAAAACCATGGAGGTTTCTGAACAGTGTTGAACACCTAGACATGTTATCTGGTCTAGATAGCTTGTCTTCTGTTTTACCATGTAGACAGATATCATTGTAAATATACACATTCTTGGTGTAGCCAACATACTGCTGAATGGGTACATGTAAAGAGAAAAAGTAAGGTAAGGACCACCACTCCACTAATGAACCCAGGACAGGCATGGGACTTCAGTGGCATGCAAGACCATCTGAACTGTCCGATACATGTGCTGGCTACCCACTCAGACAGCTGATACCACGACAGTCTCACAATCTCCTTCAGTGTCAGCTTTCTTCCTTACCTATCCCCTTTCTCTTTACATGTGTCCATTCAGCAATGGACCTAAGAGATCAAGTTCTGTATTACTAAGCCCTTCCTGTTATCTAAACTCTACACATGCCTGATAAAAGAAGAATAAAAAATGAAGTATTGCAGGATGGTTACTGACATATTCTATTGTACATGTTAGAACTCTCCTGAAACAGTTGTTCTTTCTCAGCATCCTCACCAACTCCTTCCCACGGTTATTTGCCAAACTCAGAAAAATATAATTTTACACAACACAGTTCATAATAGACTTTTACTTACCATACTGGTCCTACTTGGTCATGGGTGTTTTCCATTCTTCTCACAAGCTGCATGTTACCAATCTTGCATAGCTCTCCTCATGCCATTGTGGAGGTCAGTCAAGAACAATGCAATGCCCTCCTCAGTAAGGTGGAAGTTATCCCTTCTGAACAGATGAACATCTTCTGCGGTGATACTGTCATGGCAGATTGTAGATCCACCGACCCTGTGCATCAAGCCATGCATGAACCCATTCTGTAAACATCTGGCCTTGTGTGCTGCCTGTTGACTGTTTGCTGTTTTCCATATCTGGTGAGGAATTATGTCAGACCACACAGAATGACAATGTGGCCACCACGACTGCAGCTGTTCAAAAATTACTCTGATTTGAAACCGTAGCCTTCCGAGTGATTGACTGATGACATCATTCCCTCCAATGTGCAGCACAAGAATGTCGGGCTTAGGGTAAATGGAACACTTCTCTTTGAACAACTGCAGTACTCTGCTTCAATGCATACCTCTTCTTGAAATCCAGTATACCTTCACACTGGATGAGGGGAAGCATGAGTTGTAGTGATTTTCACTTACGGAGGCATGGCTGGGAGCCCAGTGAATGTAGGAATGGCCACATACCCACACTCTCACTTATCGTTCTCCTGCTCGTGAAGCCATGTCAGTGTCAGAAGGTGGACGAACATGCACAGGAAAGAAAATGCAAACAGATTACTACTGATGTTTGACAGATGTATTGGAAGACTACATATATATGTATATCATAATGCATTATCTGGTTAGACCATCCAGACAGCAATGATATCATGTGAGCCAGAGTCTTGAGAGATGGATGTCAGTATGTCAGGACAAGACCGGTGGAAGGGTGGAGATACTATGCTGCAAATGTTGACAATTTCTACTGTGGTGGTGTGTGTTTGCCCTCATATAATGTCTGACTGAGAGATAAGCAGTGTGGAGTAAAATTAGGATGTCATACTTTAAAATGATCTAAGCCACTCTGTATTTGGATGTAACTGTGCACACTCTCGATATGACAGACTTTTATGTAATCTTTCACTTGGTATCTGCTGACAAGGTAAGGAATGGCATAAAACCAGGCAATGTCTGTATGACTATTTGATTTACCAGTACTGTAGGTAAGAGTAGGATTCACGACCGGAGGAAACACATTTATTTGGAAGCAGAAGATTTTGCTTCATGAGCACCATGATTATGAACAGCTGCAAAATATTCTGCTTCCGAAATAAATTATTCATGCATATCCACAAAACAAACCACACCAGAATTACCTGTTCTAAAGACTTAACCCTTGCCTGTGATATAAATAGGACCTGCTACACAGGTTGTTAGCCTAGTAAACACCTATGAACCAAAAAGCAAGTTAACCTTGATGAGAAACAATACTATTCTGATTTACAAAACAACCATAGATATAACTCCAGGTTCTCCATTAAACAAATATCTCACTCATCAACAATGTCCTTAACCCTTGTCTCAATAACTCTCCCTCCCCAAACAGCTACCAGGTTTAACTATTACTGCAGGGTAGCTGCCTCATACTACTTATTGTCCAGAAAACACATGCTGATGCAAAACTGCTTTTTTTCCTGTTAATCTAAGTGTAATAGACTTCCTGTTAGACATGAAGAGGGATGGTGTTCATGTCTGTCTACCTGCAGCAAGTTAAAGTGGCCATTACTGTTTCACAATCAGACAAGAGGAAAATATGCAGAACATGTCTTTTTTATGTGAAGAAGGAGGTGGAGCTTTTTGTGAGAAGCAATTGACCATCGAAGCTGGTTTCTCAGGATCAAGAGATCGTGTTCGCTTGTTTGCATGCACATGCAAGCATGCGCTTCTCTCTCCACTTATGAATCCCTGCTCAGCTCCTCATGAGCTCAAAGAGCAAAGCCAAGGAGCCAAGCCAGATCTTTGTCTTTCAAAAATCCCAGGCTTGCACACATCTACCTCTCCATCTGTGCTGTAATTAACTAAAAATTTTAGTGTTGAACCCAATACACTTGTGCCCACACATTTACACCTTAAGACAATTTAGAAAATCATCAAAACCACTAAGAGAACACCCATGCATGCACAGGAGAATATGAAGACTTCACACAGAAGGCAACCCAGCCAAGAACCAAGCCAAGAAACCAAGCATTAAATAGATGCGCCACCAACTGCTGCCCCACTGCATTGCCCTGCTTTAGAAGGTATTACCAAAAATAAAGGCTGCTCAAGAGGAAACAGATCTATTTTATATAAAAAAAACTGCATCCCTAGGCTTTAAAGTAATTTATGCAAACTATATGGAACTGCAGCTTTACATAAGCAGTACTGTTTGTAAACCACATTTGACCTTCAATCCTTCAGCTTGATGAGTTTACACAACAGGTATTAGGTTAAATGCTCCATTTCCCACAACATATTATATACAGCTCATCTCAGTTTTGCACTTCACAATCATCAAAATTAACAGTTTAAAAAGGTGATCCTGTATATAGTCACCCACTCCCCTGGTTGTGCAGCAGCAAGCTCAACCCACTAACTTTGCAAGCCAATGATAGCACTAAATGCACTACTTACTTACAGTAGGCCCATCCTAACTGGAAAGGTTATTTTACTGTTGTTTTAAATGCGCTAAAAAATGTGTGTCCATTACCACTACTAGGACACTTTCCATTCTGTGCATTTGAAGTTGGGACACAAGGTGTCATCGCGCCAGACAAGTGTCGTGGCTACAACCATATTTATGACAAATGCCAGGGTCATTGCATCTTGGGTGGCCCACTTTATAAACATAGGGGTGCAAACCTGTAGATGGCAGTCACTCTGGTTGTAAATAAGGAACCATTACACTTAGTCTTCTTTTACTTTATACATGTTAACCACGTCCCGGCTTACACACCGGGCCATCTCAGTCTGATCAAGACCCTTCACCCTTAAAAAAATAAAACAGTGCATCTGCAAGGTATTTTAGTTAAGCGCTTCGTATTAATGTTTGAAGGATTTTACTACTGCACCCCACCACCACCAACAGCCACTGCACTTTAAAACAATCATTTCAGATGGTGTAATTATGTTTAGTTGTTACAATTCATTTCTGTAAAGGGCAACAACTATTAATGATTGTTGAGCGGTAGTGTAAATCAGGTGTTTCTGACGCACTCCATTCCAGTCCTAAATGTAACTAGATGCTAACAAGATCTGCACAAGACTTTAGTTATAACCAAAACTATGCGGCTTGTATAAGTTTACAAAGCAAGCCATCTAAGACCTCACAACATAGAAGACAAATCAACACATTTAGTGCTAAAAACCAGAATGATTTAAACTACAGCTTATCTAGCTATACTTTTCCATGACATGCTGGCAGCATGATGCTGCAGGTTCCTGCGAACTAATAATAATAATGATAATAATACAGACAATGCACATTAACAGAGTTTAGTGAGCATGTTGTGTAGAAACAGATGTACAGATTTCATCATATCAGTTCAACTACCAATAACAGAATGAGTGCCATGACTATGATTATGAACAGCTGCTAAATCTACTGCTTCGGAAAGAAATTATTTGTGCAATTAAAACTTGACCCATACACTCCTGGAAAGGAGAAAGTAAAAAATGGTTACAGTGCATCTCAGTTCTGTCCTCTGTAACCATGACCCTATTATCATGAAATAGCTTACTTAAAAGGGCAGGAAAAGCATTTCTTGAGCCAGGCAGATGAAAGCTAATGGTTACTTCCTGATAACAACCGGCAACCGCCAAACTGGTGTCTCCAATACCGATCCTTGAGATCCGTCCTCAAAATAAATAGAGTGATCCAGCAGCAGGTAAAATCTGCAAATATCAGTAAAAAGAAAGGAATTACCTGCTGCTGGACCCTCTATTTATTCATGGAGAACAAAGGAAATTTAGGTTAGGGGTGGAGGTGTTATGCAAGTGGTGGCTATGATTGCTAGAATCTAATTGGCTGCCACCACTTGCTTTATCAACCGCTTTGCTAGCTGATTTTCTTTTAAAAGTTTAATGTAAGCAGCATGTAAAACACACTGAATAGTAACTATATAAGGTAAATAGTTAGGTTACGATTTCAGCGTGTTTTACATGCTGCTCACATTATAAATCTACATTGCAGTTTCTTAAGTCAGTGAAAGGTACTCGGGGGGGGGTAACAGCTTGTTATTCCTATTGTCTCACAGCACGCTCAGATATAAGCAGAGAGGCACTGTGAAACTGTACTTGGGGTTAATGAGTTAAGACTAATCTCACATCCAGACTAATTAAAGTATATGACCCACTGGAACTCATACATGTGCAATTCACCATAAACAGGTACCATATCCTTGCAAAATATTGCTCCCCCTCCATGTCCCAGGAAACCCATACTACCTATCTCAATGTACAAGAGTCCCTCACTGTTCAGCCTAATACGATATTCATGGAGGATGTCAACCACCCATCTATAGACTGGGAATCCCACACCACTTCTAATGCACAAGCCCAGCGATTCCTAAACTTTGTTAATACTAACATCCTGGAACAGTTTGTCCGTCCTCCTACCAGGGGTTCAAACATCCTTGACCTTGTATTCATAAACATGGGGGTCTAATGGTCCTCACCCAATGTAATATCTTCACTCATCAGATCTGACTATAAGGCAGTATTACTTGAAATAAAAATTAAATCCTGGAATCCACTAAAACCAAAAACTTTTAATAACTATTCCAAGGCTACCCTCTCTCTACTAAGCAACACCTTGGCTAAATTCTAAGCACCCCCAAACCCAGTAAACACAATAGAATACATTGACCTATTTAAAAAATCTCTGTACAGCCATGTTGATAGCTGTATAGAGAGAGAGCCATGCCCACTTGTATTAAAAATAAGGCTAACTCAAAAGACAAGCCACCCTAGTGGAATCAGAATATCAATCAGTTATACAGCAAAAGAAAAAAATCTTGGCCAAGCATAGGAGGAACAAAGCCAATCATACTAAAATCCCCTGACCAATCTATACAGGCAACTAGGAGGGTTAAGTAATACTTCAAAGGCTAAATTTGAAGAAAAAATAGCTTCTCAGGCAAAGGACAACCATAATGCTTTCTACAGATGTGTCTGTAACCTCAGAGGAAATATTCAACAATGTGCAGAACTTATTGTAAATGTCATTGCCCACACTGAACCAGAGGCCATTGCCAATCTTTTGGCTGACAGGTTCAGCTCAAATCTCCCCCCCACTCCCCCCAATAATCCAAAGGAAATAACCATATAACACACTCCCCCCTACCATTACTAGCGAACAGGTCATTAATGCATTTTCCAAGGCCAAAAACACTGCATTGATGGGCCCCGATAACATCTTGGGATGTTTAATAAATAGTATGAAACATGACCACTCTGGTCCTCTTGAATCACTTTTGAAATGGAGCCTTCATTCTGGTTTTGTGCCCAAGGAATGGAAGATGGCTATAATCATTCCCCTGCACAAAGGTGGTACAAACATTGATCTGGGTAACTACAGGCCCATAAGTCTTATCATTCTTAAATGTAAGGCCACTGAAAGAATTATCATGGACATGATAAATGAGGACATAGACAACCTGCAAATGCTGGACCCATCACAGTTTGGCTTTGTTAAAGGAAGGTAATGCCTAATAAATCTGGTAGACTTTTTTGAGAGGGTCACCAAAGCACTGGATGAAGGTAAGATTGTTCACATAGCTTACCACAACCTGGCCAAGGCTTTTGATACAATACACTAATCCAGCATTATAGACAGGCTCACTAATTTAAGTATGAACCATTCTATCACACACTGGATAGCCAACTGACTCACTGATAGGAGCGAGGAGGTCAAAATAAGTGAGGCCACCTCCACCAAGAGGCCAGTCACTAGAGGAGACCTCCAGAGCTTGGTACTGGGCCTACTCCTTTTTGACATCTATTTCTCTGAAATGGAAGCAAATGCTGTAGGTTTATGGCTGCCTAAGTTTTCAGATGATTGCAAGTTGGGGGTTATCATCAACTGCCTTGCAGACACTAACATTCTTCAATAAGATCCATCTCTGACTAAGAAATGGTACCAAAGCCATTGTCTTAAACTCAATGCTATGAAATGTGTAATTGTACCTCTGGGAAAAATCAACACTCCTGGCTAATTACCATATTGATAATACACCCCTAAGAGTAAATCAGTGGTCAGGGATCTGGGTATGCATGTAGACAGTAGCCTTACCTTCAACCACCATATGGCCACAGTGGTGAGGAAGTCCTTTTAAACTGTGCATCTTATAAGTAAGGGTATGGCATCTAGGTTCAAAGAGGTCATTATCCCAATATACTCCGCCCTTATCAGACTAATCATAGAGTACAGTGCTCCCTTTGGTATGTACTTGACCAGGCATATGTAGCAACTAGAGTGACCTCAAAGGTCCCTTACTAAAAGAATACAAGGTGTAACATACCTGCATTATGAAGAACACCTTAAAGCCCTTTCCATCTACTCAGTCTCCTATAGATTACAAAGGGGTGATCTATGTCTGGCTTACAAGGAATTTACAAACCCCACACCAGATTTAGGGACCTGAATTTTGTCTGTGGCTTAAACAGAACATGCTGGAGAGACAGATATCTGTCCCACAGACTGCCCCTCCTATGGAACAGGCTTCCCATCCATGTGAAGTTGAGTTCATTTATTACCCAGTTTAAGCACAACCTAGACAAGTGGATGGGGAAAAGGACATTTACACTGGGCCTGGCACCCATGTCGCTTATGGACAGAGGTAGCTTATAAACTCCTGGCCCTCAATGTCTTGTTTGGAAGCAGGACATCATTATTCTTTTAGGAAAACTTGGCTAGGCTTAGAAAGGCCCCCATGGATCATTAGCCTAGTAACAATCTAAGAATCTATGACCTATGAGGCCCTCTGGAATCACTGTTTAACCATAGCCTCTAAATAATAGAATCACTGTTTAACCATAGCCTCCAAACAAGCTTCATACCTCAAGGATGGAGAACAGTTGTCATCCCTCTGCACAAAGTGGGCCATCTACAGACCCTGAAAACTACAGATCCATAAGGCTTACTAGCCTCATATGCAAAGCCATGGAAAGAATTATCATGGAAATGATCAATAATGACATAGAAAAACTCCAGACACTGAACCCACCCATTTGATTTCATCAAGGGTAGGTCATGCCTACTCAGCCTGGTGTACTTCTTTGAGAAGGTCACTAATCCTCTGGATGAGGGCAAGGCAGTTCATACTGCCTACCTAAACATGGCCAAGGCATTTGACACAATATCCCACTCCAGCATTGTTGATGATATCAAGATGGTAGGTATAAACCCTTACATCACTAGACAGGATCCAGGAAGTTTGAAATGGGGAGTTCACCTCTACAAAAGGCCAGTTACAAGTGGAATCCCTCAGGAATCTGTCCTGAGACTGCTCATTTTTGGCATCTACTCCTCTGAAGCAAAAAGTAATGTCAAAGGCCTCCGACTGACCAAATTTGCAGAAATTTGAAAAAAGGAGCAGTCACAAAATCCTCAGCTAACACTAATGTTCTCCTGGAAGTGCTGACACAGACAAATAACTTGTGTCAGAGTCATGGACTAAAACTAAATGCCAAGAACTGCATAATAGTATCATTTAGGAATTCATCTACCTCTGGTAGTTATCATAATTACAAAACACCCCTAAAAGTTGATTCAGTAGTCAGAGACTTGGGGACGTACGTAGACAGTAATCTAGCCTTTGACAATCACATGGCTAAAGTAGTGAGGAAATCATTCTATGTTATTTAACTTATAAACAAAGGTATGGCATCTAGGTCCAAGGAGATCACTGTTCCACTGTACTTGACAATGATCAGACCTGTCACTAAGTATAATGCCCCATATAGTATGTACCTTACAAGGCACATCTAACAGCAGGAATATTCAGAGATTCCTCACTAAAAGAATACATAGAGTAAGTAGCATGCCCTATTCAGACCACCTCAAAGCCCTAGCCCTGTATTTGTCTCCTCCAGGCTTTTAAGGGGAGATCTATGCCTGGCATACAAGGTATCTTCAGATCCCACCCTGATGGACCTCCTACCTATCTGCAAAACAAACAGCACTGGAATTACTCATTCTAAAGACTTAAACCATATCTGTGATATAAACAGGACCTGCTGGAGAGACAGGTATGTATCCCAGAGACTACTCCTTCTCTGGAACAGGCTCACCATTCATGTGAAGCAGAGTTTCTGCCTAACCCAATTCAAGTGTAACTTGGACAATTGGATGGGGAACAGAAAATTCATCTCTGGTCTGGCACCTATATTGCTTATGGGCACAGTCAGCCTGTAAATGGTTCATCTCTCAAGCCTCTGCTTACACTTATCTAGGATACAAGAACTTGTCAGAGATATGGGATGCATGGCTGGCGTAAAAGGCACCAGTGGTCATTAGCCTATGTATATACGAAGGCATGTGGTGAGAGAGGACATGCAGATGGTTGGTGTGACAGAGCAAGATGCAGAGGACAGGAAGAAATGGAAACAGTTGATCCGCTGTGGCGACCCCTAATGGGAGCAGCCGAAAGAAGAAGAAGATATACCTATGAATTTAAATGCTATATCATTTGTTGCCAGTTTTTTTACTTGTTTTGGAATATTATCTAGGCTAGTTTGGTTAATTTACATTTTTCTGTAGCTTTTTTTTTTGTGGATACAGATACTGTTGGAATAAGAAAGTGGAGGTTTGGTATTTTTGTTGGATATGAGGAGTTATTGTATTTTTGATTTGTTGAATGTGATGTGCTTTATTTGGAGGGGTTGTTTATGGGATTGATTGCTGGATGCTGGCTTTTGAGGAGAGTTGTGGCTGTATTAATATAGTGTTTCTTAAAATGTTAGGACTATGTCTTAGTTACTATCAACAAGGTAGGGATCTGGTTGGAATTTTTTCCTGCTTTTAGTGGGTTATTTACTGCCGTCCGGTACTGTTTAGTGTTTTTGTTATTTGGTTGTTGATAAATTTTACTAGTAGTTTTCTTATCAGTTGTAATCCTAATCTTGGTAAATTTTTAACTGGCTATAAAACTGTATGCAATTTGTTGCATTGTCTTTGTCCCAGTTTCTCCAGGCATTATCACTTTCGTGCATTGTATGGGTTCTTTGTTATGTTATTCATGGAGTGCAATTTGATTTCATTCTTTTTGTTCATTGTGAGAGTATGGAATTTAATATATTTAGAAAACTGTGTTGAAGAATTGTACTGCATCATCTAATGTGGTGTATTTTAAGTGGGCATTGTCTTAGTAGTAATGACGATATGGAAGGATTACATTTGGTGGAACTTCAGACTGATGTAAACTAAGTGATACTGTTAGAACAGTTGGATATGACATGGTTAAGCTAGACTGAATTGAACATAAGAGCAGGTGGAGTACACTAGTATATTCTAAAAACTCAACATACAGAAATACAATCAGGACTTAAGGAGAATGCCAGGGTATAAGATGCATGTTGAGGATAGATATTAAGATCCATTCTAAGGTACTTTCTTTGTTAGTGTATCTGTTCATTTTTTGTTGTTGTTTGAATTAGTTGTGTGAAGTTATGTAAGTTTATGCTTGAGGTAGTTGTTATGGAATTTTCTTTTGGCCAATCAGTTTTAATGTTACTTAGTATAATGGTTTCATATTAGATATTATTGGTAACCCATGATAGTGTAGCCTCAGCTAATACTGTATTATTGTTTGCTGGAATGTAAATGAAGATGATGTATATGTTTTACATTGATTGATTTTTAGAGCTGATATCAGAAGCTCTTTTTTGCAAAGTTAGATGTGGGTGAGTTTTTTAGAATATATAAGGGCTCCTCTTCCTGCTCTATCTTCAGTTCAGACTAGCCCAAGCACATCCCATCCTACTGGAGTAATTTCATGTTTTATGCATGGCTTTAACAATGTATTAGAGATAATTAATATGTCTGGGGAATAAGTTGCTAATCAGGCATGTAGCAGTGCAGTTTTGTTGCAGATGCTTTAAGCATCAGCATGGAAGATTATGATCCACTGATCATGGTTTTGGAAAAGGGATGTTTGTAATATATTTATGATAGGAACAGAGTTAATGTAAATATCTCCAGAGTGAAGTAGTCTGCTTTGTAAATATGGGTACAGGCATCCCATTTTAACTGGAAAGAAGTGTAAATGCTGGTGTCTGGTTTGTAGAGGTTTAGATGAGGTGCTGTTATTGGGGCACTGTAATTTTGTTAATTCTAGCATACGTGTTTGTAGTATGGGTTGTGAGATGATGGCAGATGTTTGAGTTGCACTGTAGTGGAAGGTGGATGAGAAACAGAATAATGTTTTTATAACCAAGAGTAGTATTAACACACTAAGATTTTTTTTCAGTTGGTTTGTGTAGCTTTTAGGTTGTGAGTCCTCTTCTGCTTAAAAATGTAGCAAGCTGCTTCCTACAAATGTAACAATAACTTGTTATAGTCAATCTGCCTCACATTGAGTGTGTTAGCACTTCAGCTATGATCACAGATGCAGTATGACAGTAGAATTTTAACAAATGCCAGTACTACACTCCTGCACCATCAGCCCTTGGAATTCACAAACCCTGACAGCTTCTGGAGCAAGGAAAATAAAGTCTTTACCTTGAAAACCAAAGGAAGCAAAATATTGTCAGTCAATAATGTCATATGTTAGAGTTTTTTACTTCATAGTGTTTAGAAAATGCATGTTGATGCAAAACATTTTATTCTATTAACTTTTTAACAGAATTAGAGCAATATGATTTTGGGCATTTATTCCCTTCATTATTTGTTTGCCTGTGTCCAAAATTCTTGAGTAAAGTAGTTCAGAGGTATGGTCCGCATTCATTTTTGTACCGGCATCTCTCAATGCCGGTATGGAAATAAATTTAGATATTGCAGTGCTTGCCATGAGTATTGAAGTTTTTGCTTCAGAGCTTCGTGTGATATAGGTTATTGAGGCAAGCCAGTTGCTACAGATGTATTAATTATAATTTTTAGAATTGAGGGGCAACAGATCATGGAACAGCACAAATTAGCCTCCACATTTGCTAAGGCTGGCTGTGTGTGTGTGTGTGTGTGTGTGTGTGTGTGTGTGTGTGTGTGTGTGTGTGTGTGTGTGTGTGTGTGTGTGTGTGTGTGTGTGTGTGTGTGTCCATCTATATCATTGTCATTCGGAGCAATTGGACATCTGTATGGACTGAGCAAGGTATCACCCCTTTTCTGGAATGGGACCATGATATTCAGTAAGCAAAACAACAATTTCAATGTCTTGCATGCTAGAGGCTGCAGATTGTAGATCCCCATTAATATTTTACTTAATTCTTGTTTTAACTGCTATGTTTCCATTGACTGTCATATCATTATTATTCTATGTATGCTCATTTACTATTCTATGTATGTACATTTATTATGTTTGGCTAACTGTCATATCATTGCTATTCTATGTATGTATGCAAGTACATTTATGATGTAAATCTTTTATAACTGCTTCTACTAAAATGGAGCATTTCTCCCCAGGTCTCCATTAGAAATGGAACCTGTGTCCAGTCAGACTTTCCTGGTAAACAAAAGCAATTAATGTATATATATATATATATATATATATATATATATATATATATATATATATATATATAGTTTACTATTGAAATGATACTTCAAACAACAGATGTTCGAATACTTCATATGTGTGCAGGTTACATGAGCAAACATCATATTTGCGAATGGACTGTGCATTCGCAAATATAACATTTGCTCATGTAAAGGGATCCCGGTACAGTGCGGTTAGGCAAATACATCCCTTTCCTCACTGTAGTGCGATGTCAGAGTTGGAATATTAAGTTGGGTGTGTGGGGGGGCACAGCCCCCCACAGGGGGGGTGCAGGGGTGCTTGCCCCCCTGCATAAACAGGATGTTAGGTGAAGGGATTAGGAAGTTACGGCAAGGGTGGCATTGTTGTTAATGCCGAAAATGTCATTGTCGACATTTCCGGCATTAACAGCTGTTTTTCGACAATAGGGCCGTTCGGTTAGTTGTAGTTTCGGTGAAACATGGTTATTAATACCGTGTTTATTTTAATTTTTGAGATATTGTTAGTAAACCAATATATATATATATATATATATATATATATATATATATATATATATAAATATATACACACATAGGTGCCGGAAGCTGTTGAAGACTGGGGGGGGGGCGGAGGGTGAGAGGGGCACTTAGTGATCTAAAAAGGGCAATTTTTTATAACTGTTTAGCACCACAATATAGGTTCACTTGGAGGATATTTTAAGCTTAGCCAATTCCCTTTTGATGCTTTAATTAACATTTTCTGATTGGTCTTACCTATCCCGTGGCTGATAATTGTATATTAGCCCTAGTGAGAATAACTGTGATCATGCCATAGATAATTTGAGGGGACCCATGTAAGGGATGCAGCATTTAGGAACTGCCTCTATTCATTAGTGGCATGAGGGGCAATCCTGCAGTACAATTTTCTATTACCCATCCTTAGATCCAAATTGCATTTGAATATGGACGTATGAGCTTTGTTTTATTTTTATGGATAGTCTGTGCTGGAAAAGTGGTAGCCTCTGTGATATATATCTGTCTTTCCACAACTTTCAGTTTAGATACCTGGACTGAGTATTTCTGATGCCATTTGACTTGCTGAGATTCAGTAGGCCCATCTGTATTATTTTGGTGGATACCTTGTATGCCAGACATGTCACCTCTAAGCACTCTGTAGGATACTGAGTACAGTAATGAATCTCTGAGGTGGTCCATGCAAGGCCTATTGCTTAGGACTTGTATCCTTTTAGTAAGGCATGTCTGAAGGGATTCCAATTGTTGCATGGGGCTGGACAGATACATGCCAAAGTGGACATTATACAAAATGATTGATCTAATGAGAGCTTTGTAAAGGGGGACAACAACATCTCTAGATCTAGTCACAAACAATTTGTTTATAAGCTGTGCAATATAGAAAGGCTTTCTTATTACTCTGGGCACATGTTGGTCAAAAGTTAGGTCACTGTACACACAAGTTCCTAAATGCCAAACAATTGGGTCAGTTCTCAGAGGGCATTGTCATGATTTTGACATTAGTTATTATTTGGGACAAACCTTCCTGCATGATGGTTAAGTCATGTGGGGTTTCAATAACTGCTCCTAGCTTGCAGTCATCTCGGACTTCGCCAGCTAAAGCCCTTTGGTATTTCATTTTACTTTTGAGATGTATATACCAAACAGAAAAAGTCTCAGCACCGAACCCTGGGGACTCCATTGGTGACTGGTCTCTTCCCCTATTTTGACCTCCTGCATCCTGTGGGCAAGTTGGCAATCCAGCTAGTGATGCAAGTGTTTGCTCCTACATTATTCATCGTTTGTACTACACCTGAGTAAGGGATTGTGTCAAGAGGCATGGCCAGGTCAAGGTAATATGGTGTGAACTGTTTTACCTTCATCCATTGCTTTGGTAACAAGAATAAAGCTTAAACTTTGCCCATGATTTTGAGCCTTTCACACTTTCCTCTGGGTTGTTTTCAAACACATTTTTAGGACCATACATACATGTATGCATTCTTTGATTTACCTTCCTGACTGTATTAAATTATATTCCTTGTATAATACAGCACCAGTTGTTAGAATGCATTTTAAATTTGTAGTTTTGAACAGTCTTCTAGTAAACAATGAAACAAAATGTATGAACCAATAATGACAAAACTACCCATTTCAGAAAATTTCAACCATAAAAGTCCATTCAGTGTTCTGTCACTACAATCCACCAATTTCAGTAAATATGCAAAAATGTCTGCAGGAGTCAGTCATCTAAATAATTCCACATTAAAGGGATCTCTAACTAATGAAGAGGTTGCTGCTAGAAAACAACTTTATATTTCATTGTTTCATCTACAAATAAAGTGGCTGTTGCCCTTGAAGAACGAATTACCTATGGTACATTAAAAATGATAAACTAGTACTATTGCAATAGGGAATGGATGGCAAATGGATAATAGGTTCATAGTTACTAGGTAACTCCTCTAAAGGAAGACATTAACAGGACTGCAGCATTAACTCCCTTTAAAGTACAACACAGTACAGTATCAGCAATCCATATGCATACTGTGGGAGTAGAACACACAGCCTTCTGCATCAAAAGTAAGGCTACTATCTGTTGTGCTGCTAACAATGCAAACAGACTTGGAATAAGCAGCACTAAACTTCTCTTCCCCTGAAGCTCTCATCTCCTTGTAAAATGTTTTATTTATTTAACATTTGTTTACCAGGAAAGTCCAACTTGGAACAAAGCTAATTTTCAGCAGAGGCCCAGGGAGAAATGCTCCAGACATATGCCTTTGTAATATGGGAGGAAACCAGAGCACCCAAAGGAAACCCATACAAACACTGAGAGGACATACAGACTCCACACAGAAAGCACCCAGCCAGAAATCTAACCAGAGAACCTCTTGTTATGAGACACCACCACCACTGCACCATCCACTTGATACAACTAAATCTCTCAATTTCACAGCAGAAGAAATCTGGAAAAAGACTAAATGTTTTTTTTTGGGGGGGGGGCAAAGGGCCAAAACCAGGGACACATTTAAAATATTGCTTGCATAATCTTAGAAAGTTGCTAAAACAGTGTTTTGTGTTACTATGTGTTTCCAAAAAAGAGAGGAAGACTGAAGCTTAAAGCACTATCATTATTTAGTGAATTCTGTTTTCACTGATTAATCTAGATGGTTGAGAGCTATGGACTTTCTGAATCAGATATGGTGGTCTGGGTAGAGAATGCAGGCCCTTGTACCTAAGG